>NW_020230643.1:352500-606642 GCF_003227715.2 Harpegnathos saltator
GAGAGGGAGGGAGACAAAAAGTTGGTACGGAGCCAAAGCCTCGACTGTCTCACTCATGTCAGGCCGAATAGTTGACGAGCGACAGTTCGATAACATGGCTTGCTGGCGATTCCGCTGCGAGATAGTAGCTCGCAGCATGGATTGCAAAAAGAAGCTGTTGTTCGCAGAAGATCAAAGCCCGCACTAGATTCTATCGCCTCTTTTGTAACGAGTACGTCGAGTACGCATCTCCGACAGCGCTTAAGGCGGGTTGTTCCAACTCCTTGGTAAGTTAACTGACAATTAAAATCATATGTCTATCTTCGTTTAAATTGAAGGAGAAGCAAAGATGAAGATAAAGATAAAGATATGATTTAACTATCGGTTAACTTACCAAGAAGTTAGAACAATCGGCTCTTAAACCTGCCGGGGACGCACGTCGATTTCGGGACTCATCGGTAACGACCGCGGTAGATTGCTTGAAAGGACGACGACGCTTCCTACGAAGCATTGTTAGATGGGTAGCGCCATGAAAATCCTAATATCTGCGGTAAGGGTATCGGGTGTACATATCGTTGTACGAAGCGGCTTGTTCGCTATTTTTGCAGGTGTCTCACTGCAATGCACGCCGCTGGATCGGGCATACAAGAGCAAAGTGCTGGGACATTATCCAGATTCGGTGTCATGGAATCCCTTCGACGAGCACGCCGTCTGCATGATACGTATCTATTCGTGACGGCTAATCGCTCAGATGGGATGCGCTCCGAAAGTCATTAAAAAAAAAGTAACAACCTTTATGTCCGCGACCGTACAACCTTATTTAAAAAGAGCAGTACATTTTTTCACAGTGGAAAGTGAAGGTGATGCATCCTTATACGCTTTTAACAATTTCGGATGAATTGCAGTTGGTGTTAAACCATCCAAAACAAAGAACTTAATCACTACACGATATTCAATTTTTCCATTTTAAAGAAGACAATGACACGTTAATATTAAACTGGTGCTACTACTCGAATGACTTGATAGATCGAAATAAAATTTTACATGGGTTTATATCTGGGATACCACTTTCCAATACAAATATAGTTTGACAGTTTCTAATGCCATCTATGTGTCAGGCCGAGAACCTTCCAGACTGCGCTCGTACAATGAACAGCCGGCACACCCCCTTGACGCTCGTAGCGCCCCATTTGTCACAATTAATCAATATCCTCGCGCATGACACACGCTCGACTACAAGGTCCGACATTTCAGCGCGAGGAAGGACCAGGACGGACACAACGCGAGATCATTGCTGCGGCACTTCAGCTGTCGGTCCATTCGCCGGGTGCAGCGTTAGCGTATTACGACTCTACCAAAGACAAGTTGCTACTGACCAAATCGATATTTTTACTGTGCCAGCAACCCTAACTCCACGCGGCCAAGACGTTCCTTAATAATCTCTACAGGTAAGATCAAGAGAGAGAAGGTTTGTCGCGGCGAATTTTAGACAGCACCGATCGCTTTCGTTGTCCTAAACCAACATCGTGTGCACATCGCGAGATCTCTTTTTCACCGCTCGTCGAATTGGCGGTTTCTCAATACCCTGCCAAAGACGAGTCATTCCATAGCTCGCTTGCGTGTAAAAATAACAATTAATCTTCAAATGCGATCTTTAAATGCCAATTTTAAATGGAAGGTTTTAACGCTGATGTTTCAATGGCGTCGTGCGTGGAGTATTTAAATGGCGTCTGAAAAATATGGGATTCTTAAATGGCGCCTGGAGCATATAGTTCCATAGAGTGGTGGGGATATCGATCAATAAAATTTTCAGCTGCGTTCTTAGACAGGCCGGGACGCATCCCGGCCAGCCCAGCCCTATAGCCGGGACGCATCTCCGCAGGCGCGGGCAGCAGCTCTCATCATTCTCGAGATGGGATGCGCCCCGAAAGTCATTAAAAAAAAGTGACAACCTTTATGTCCGCGACCGTACAACCTGATTTAAGAAGAGTAGTCCATTTTTTCACAGTGGAAAGTGAAGGTGATGCATCCTTATACACTTTTAACAATTTCGAATGAATTGCAGTTGGTGTTAAAGCATCCAAAACAAAGAACTTAATCACTACACAATATTCAATTTTTCCATTTTAAAAAAGACAATGACACTTTAATATTAAACTGGTGCTACTACTCGATTGACTTGACAGATCGAAATAAAATTTTACATGGGTTTATATCTGGGATACCACTTTCCAATACAATTATATTGGGTTGGCAACTAAGTTATTGCGGATTTTAAATAAGAATGAAAATTCAAATTTTAAATTTGCTTTTTTAAATTTTTTTCAATGCATGTATGCGATACATTGAGCTTCTCTGCAATATCACGTGTAGTGCTATAACGATCTGAATCGGTAATGGCCTTGATATGGGTCTCATCGACTTCAACTGGACGGCCAGATCGTTGAGCATTTTTCAATGAAAAATCGCCAGAACGAAATCTAGCAAACCAATTTTGATATTGCCTTTCTTTCAAGGCTTCATTCCCATATACGGCACATAACTTCTTGTATGCTTGCGATGCGTTCTTACCTTTTCGGAAATAATACAATAAAATATGTCCGAAGTGCACGTCATGCTCTTCCATATTTAAATTGGAATAGAAACAAAATTAAAGAACTAATCGATATAATTTTTGTACTCAATTAAAGGTAGAAGTCCAAACAATAAGAAAAAAATATATGTTAGGTACTTTGAACACGTTAACGAAACAAAAGAAAGTGTAAAATCCATCTGTCGACAAAATCCGCAATCACTTAATTGCCAACCCAAGAGTTTGTCAGTTTCTAATGCTATCTATGTGTCAGGCCGAGAACTTTCCAGACTGCGCTCATACAATGAACAGCCGGCTCACCCCACTTGGGGCTCGTAACGCCCCACTTGTCTCAACTAATCAATATCCTCGCGCATGGCACACGCTCGACTACAAGGTCCGACATCTCAGCGCGAGAAAGGGCCAGGACGGACACAACGCGAGATCATTGCCGCGGCACTTCAGCTGTCGGTCCATTCGCCGGGTGCCGCGTTAGCGTATTACGACTCTACCAAAGACAAGTTGCTAGTGACCAAATCGATATCTTTACTGTGCCAGCAACCCTACCTCCACGCGGCCAAGACGTTCATCAATAATCTCTACAGGTAAGATCAAGAAAGAGTAGGGTTGTCGCGGCGAATTCTACGCGGCTCCGATCGCTTACGTTGTCCTAAACCAACATCGTGTGCACATCGCGAGATCTCTTTTTCTCCGCTCGTCTAATTGGCGGTTTCTTACTACCCTGCCAAAGTCGAGTCATTCCATAGCTCGCTTGCGTGTAAAAATAACAATTAATCTTCAAATTCGATCTTTAAATGCCAATTTTAAATCGAAGGTTTTAATGCTGATGTTTCAATGGCGTCGTGCGTGGAGTATTTAAATGGCGTCTGAAAAATATGGGATTCTTAAATGGCGCCTGGAGCATATAGTTCCATAGAGTGGTGGGGATATCGATCAATAAAATTTTCAGCTGCGTTCCTAGACAGGCCGGGACGCATCCCGGCCATCCCAGCCCTATAGCCGGGACGCGTCTCCGCAGGCGGTGCAGCAGCTCTCATCTTTCTCGAGATGGGATGCGTCCCGAAAGTCATTAAAAAAAAGTGACAACCTTTATGTCCGGGACCGTACGACTAGATTTAAAAAGAGCAGTCCATTTTTTCACAATGGAAAGTGAAGGTGATGCATCCTTATACACTTTTAACAATTTCGGATGAAATGCAGTTGGTGTTAAACCATCCAAAACAAAGAACTTAATCACTACACGATATTCAATTTTTCCATTTTAAAAAAGACAATGACACGTTAATATTAAACTGGTGCTACTACTCGAATGACTTGACAGATCGAAATAAAATTTTACATGGGTTTATATCTGGGATACCACTTTCCAATACAATTATATTGGGTTGGCAACTAAGTGATTGCGGATTTTAAATAAGAATGAAAATTCAAAACTTTAAATTTGCTTTTTTAAATTTTTTTCAATGCATGTATGCGATACATGGAGCTTCTCTGCAATATCACGTGTTGTGCTATAACGATCTGAATTGATAATGGCCTTGATATGGGTCTCATCGACTTCAACTGGACGGCCAGATCTTTGAGCATTTTTCAATGAAAAATCACCAGAACGAAATCTAGCAAACCAATTTTGACACTGCCTTTCTTTCAAGGCTTCATTTCCATATACGGCACATAACTTCTTGTGTGCTTGCGATGCGTTCTTGCCTTTTCGGAAATAATACAATAAAATATGCCCGAAGTGCACGTCTTGCTCTTCCATTTTTAAATTGGAATAAAAACAAAACTAAAGAACTAATCGATATAATTTTTGTACTAAATGAAAGGTAGGAGTCCAAACAATAAGAAAAAAATATAGGTTAGGTACTTTGAACACGTTAACGAAACAAAAGAAAGTGTAAAATCCATCTGTCGACAAAATCCGCAATCACTTAGTTGCCAACCCAATAGTTTGACAGTTTCTAATGCTATCTATGTGTCAGGCCGATAACTTTCCAGACTGCGCTCGTACAATGAACAGCCGGCTCACCCCACGTGGCGCTCGTAACGCCCACTTGTTTCAATTAATCAATATCCTCGCGCATGACACGCGCTCGACTACAAGGTCCGACATCTCAGCGCGAGGAAGGGCCAGGACGGACACAACGCGAGATCAGTGCCGCGGCACTTCAGCTGTCGGTCCATTCGCCGGGAGCCGCGTTAGCGTATTACGACTCTATCAAAGACAAGTTGCTAGTGACCACATCGATATCTTTACTGTGCCAGCAACCCTACCTCCACGCGGCCAAGACGTTCCTCAATAATCTCTACAGGTAAGATCAAGAGAGAGAAGGGCTGTCACGGCGAATTCTACACGGCACCAATCGCTTACGTTGTCCTAAACCAACATCGTGTGCACATCGCGAGATCTCTTTTTCTCCGCTTGCCGAATTGGCGGTTTCTCACTACCCTGCCAAAGTCGAGTCATTCCATAGCTCGCTTGCGTGTAAAAATAACAATTAATCTTCAAATGCGATCTTTAAATGCCAATTTTAAATGGAAGGTTTTAACGCTGATGTTTCAATGGCGTCGTGCGTGGAGTATTTAAATGGCGTCTGAAAAATATGGGATTCTTAAATGGCGCCTGGAGCATATAGTTCCATAGAGTGGTGGGGGTATCGATCAATAACATTTTCAACTGCGTTCCTAGAAAGGCCGGGACGCATCCCGGCCAGCCCAGCCCTATATCCGGGACGCGTCTCCGCAGGCGGAGCAGCAGCTCTCATCTTTCTCGAGATGGGATGCGTCCCGAAAGTCATTAAAAAAAAGTGACATCCTTTATGTCCGCGACCGTACGACCAGATTTAAAAAGAGCAGTCCATTTTTTCACAGTGGAAAAATGAAGGTGATGCATCCTTATACACTTTTAACAATTTCGGATGAATTGCAGTTGGCGTTAAACCATCCAAAACAAAGAACTTAATCACGATATTCAATTTTTCCATTTTAAAAAAGACAATGACACGTTAATATTAAACTGGTGCTACTACTCGAATGACTTGACAGATCGAAATAAAATTTTACGTGGGTTTATATCTGGGATACCACTTTCCAATACAATTATATTGGGTTGGCAACTAAGTGATTGCGGATTTTAAATAAGAATGAAAATTCAAAATTTTAAATTTGCTTTTTTAAATTTTTTTCAATGCCTGTATGCGATACATTGAGCTTTTCTGCAATATCACGTGTTGTGCTATAACGATCTGAATCGATAATGGCCTTGATATGGGCCTCTCTCATCAACTTCAACTGGACGGCCAGATCGTTGAGCATTTTTCAATGAAAAATCACCAGAATGAAATCTAGCAAACCAATTTTGACACTGCCTTTCTTTCAAGGCTTCATTCCCATATACGGCACATAACTTCTTGTGTGCTTGCGATGCGTTCTTACCTTTTCGGAAATAATACAATAAAATATGTCCGAAGTGCACGTCTTGCTCTTCCATTTTTAAATTGGAATAAAAACAAAACTAAAGAACTAATCGATATAATTTTTGTACTAAATGAAAGGTAGAAGTCCAAACAATAAGAAAAAAATATAGGTTAGGTGCTTTGAACACGTTAACGAAACAAAAGAAAGTGTAAAATCCATCTGTCGACAAAATCCGCAATCACTTAGTTGCCAACCCAATAGTTTGACCCAATAGTTTCTAATGCTATCTATGTGTCAGGCCGAGAACTTTCCAGACTGCGCTCGTACAATGAACAGCCGGCTCACCCCACTTGGCGCTCGTAACGCCCCACTTGTCTCAATTAATCAACATCCTCGCGCATGACACACGCTCGACTACAAGGTCCGACATCTCAGCGCGAGGAAGGCCCAGGACGGACACAACGCGAGATCATTGCCGCGGCACTTCAGCTGTCGGTGCTGCATTCGTCGGGTGCTGCGTTAGTGTATTACGACTCTACCAAAGATAAGTTGCTAGTGACCAAATCGATATCTTTACTGTGCCAGCAACCCTACCTCCACGCGGCCAAGACGTTCCTCAATAATCTCTACAGGTAAGATTAAGAGAGAGAAGGGTTGTCGCGGCGAATTCCACGCGGCTCCGATCGCTTTCGTTGTCCTAAACCAACATCGTGTGCACATCGTGAGATCTCTTTTTCTCCGCTCGTCGAATTGGCGGTTTCTCAATACCCTGCCAAAGTCGAGTCATTCCAGCCTGCTTGCGCGTAAAAATAACAATTAATCTTCAAATTCGATCTTTAAATGCCAATTTTAAATGGAAGGTTTTAACGCTGATGTTTCAATGACGTCGTGCGTGGAGTATTTAAATGGCGTCTGAAAAATATGGGATTTTTAAATGGCGCCTGAAGCATATAGTTCCATAGAGTGGTGGGGGTATCGATCAATAAAATTTTCAGCTGCGTTCCTGCGTTATAGCCTGTAGTCTGGAATCCTACGTGTACAATTTGCTGTACAATGTGCCGCTGCCGTTAAATCCTTGAAGTTCTTCGTTCGATGTTCGATGTTAACCGCCATTAAACCATAAGTGCTTTAACAAGTTTCAACAACGTTTCAACAGACGATCGAATTCGCTTCGAGCATATCGTTAAATTTAAACCGAGTGGTTTCTATATCTAGTGGCCAGGCTCGCATTGTCCGACACTCGGATATTATCTGAAATAATGGAGCATCCGAAATTAACGTCCAGGTCGACTGCTATTTCTTGTTGACTTTTGCTGCAACTGATTCCGTATCAGCTAATTTTATTTTCCAACTACTACTACCCGGTTTCCGCATTTTTTGTGCATTTTTTTTTTAGATTTACAATCCTTGAAGAAGGAGGAACGATTATATTACGTTAACGATAACAATAGGCGTGATAATATTAGATTGTGTAAAATTATTTTAGATAGATTAGTGTAGAAATTATATTAGATCTGTCAATAAATTAGATTGTAACTTACTATATAACTAATAACCAAGATATTCGATGTAACATCCAGAGAGTATAAATACATGAAAAGATGTCTTAGAAACATCTGAAAGACGTTTAAAACAGGTAGCATACAGTCTGTAAAGTAAGAGCTTGTACGGATTAATGTGTAGAAAGATTTTTTTTTAATGATTTTTAAGTATATGAATTTGTACTCCATGAAAAGAAAAATGCTATACCATTAATAATGAGTCCAGTCACCACCGACATTAATAATTGCCTGGCATCTCCGAGGCATACTTTCCACTAAGTTGACTGCGTATTCGTTCGGTAAAGACCTCCAAATGAAACGAATTTGTCGTATCAGCTGCTTCAAAGTGCACACTCTTTTTCCTCGAAGCTTGTGCTTGAGATATGCCTGCAATACGGCTAAAAAAAACTAGGACGATATTTGAAGCCAACTGCCATTTATGCCGTACACGCTCTTACTTTACAGACTGTACATTTTTTCTTAATTTATTGCGATCGAAAACCGAGCGATTAGAATAAAAGCCGTTGAATTGCAATGGCAAAGGGTCAACGTTGGTATCTGCACGCGCGCTTCCGCGAATTGAACTCAACCTAATCTAACTTTTAACCTTAACGGTTTAACTAACGAAATTATATTTTTTGTTACAGATCCGCAACAGAACGCGGCTGACTGTTTCTACTGTGTATCGGTGAGTCAGAGAAGAAAAGACATTTTTATGGGTATTTGCAATACCTCGAGAAGATTAATGCAATTTAATTATACTTCTTTTTACACGTTGCTCGAAATAATCAGGAGATCGTATCTTTGAATGACCGTATTACACAACAGAATCTTTAAAATATAATATATATTTTCCTCTTTTATATTTACTCTGAATCATTAGAAGATGCAGATATAAATGCTTTATCTTTTTTTCGCGAGAAGTGTCACAGAGCCGAGTTAGGGTCTTTTTATTCATCGCAAAGCGCCGTGCTTTCGATAACTTTATAAAATTTGCCGTTTGTCGGAGGGCGAAAGAGAGGGGGCAGGTTGACTGATCGCGTGGAGGACTGTTTTGTCGTTAGCCGAAGAAATAGTGAATCGAGGAACATGACCGAACCGCGCACGGGACAAGTTCAATTTTCCTGTCGACGCTCGCGCTAAGCCCATCGTGTTACGACACATTTTCGCAGGATACGACTGATGTGTAGCGTTTTAACAGATCGTCTAGGAGGCCCGGCGCAACAAAGGGCTTGTGAACTTTCGACATTTAGACTCTCTAGTCATGCGTGTTGCGAGGGCGAAATATTAATTCGTATGTTGTATACGTGGCAGATAGATATATACATTGGTTTAAATCATTTTTCTTTACTTGAGGGAATCTTAAGTTTTTTAATAAATGCAAATATTTATATATCAAACCAATTCTTGATATTATATATTACATTTTTTGTGACGACCTACGCTTAAACGTCCGGTTAGTGGGACATTTACCTTACACGCAGTAACTCTGCAGAGGCTCGCAACGACGTCGCGTTCTTGTTGGTCGCCGTGGAGAAGACTCGCGCGGCGAACGGGGCTCGGCAGAGCGCGGCGTGTGCCTCTGGACGAGGGGAAGACGAGATGGCGAAGAAAAAACGATGAGCGAAGACGAGAGAAAACGGAGACAGAGAAGGAAAGCGAGACAAGTTCTCAGCGAGAGTCGAGCAAAAACCGCCAAAATATTCGATCCGCCTCGTCGAGCCCGCTCGGTGCGTCCGCGCGCGGAGCGTACGTGAACAAACACACGCTACCACACGGCACGGTGCGGAGCAGCCGACCTGTATAAGTGTCACGTGTAATCCACATTAACACCTGCAATTAACTCGGATGTAAGCGGAAGGTGGGTCGCTTGACCTGAATACCGCGCTCTCGCGCTCGCGGAGAGCAGAAGCCAAGGAGTACGTTTCTCGAACTCTCGCGGCGGTGTAGGAAACGCCACTCCGTCCCTCTCTTTCTCTCTCTCTCTCTCTCTCTCTCTCTCTCTCTCTCTCTCTGCTTGTTCTCCTCTCCTTTTCGTACTCCTTCATGCGCGCACATTGCCTTCCTCACTGAATAATTAGCGATTATCTCTCGCGCCGCCACGGTCCGGCTGTGAGGAGCTGCGAGAAAGTGATTAAGAATTTTGCTCCCTTTCCTGAGTGTTTCGTTTTCCTCGTGAGTGTTGAAACCCACGGAATGCGTTGACGCGAGCGCAGAGGGGTTGAAAGACGCGAGTGCCAACACGCTTGGCGATACGTCGACTATTACATCGGTGTTACCTAAAGCTGGATGTACACTGAGAGAACAAAGTCAACGAGCGAAATGTCCTTTCGATATGTCACGGCTTGAAAGATCGACAAAAGTCGAAAAGACCGATGTACTGGAGGAATTGGCGAAAATGTTGAAGAGCAAGACGCAACGTTACATTCGTACAGGCAGAAATGACTGAAATCTGAGAATGGAGATATTGGGTAGAGAGAGAGAGAGAGAGAGAGAGAGAGAGAGAGAGAGAGGAGGAGTTGTAGGATATGTGAGGGAGGAGAGGAAACATGGGAACATGTGTGGGAGGAACGCACGAGATGGGAGGAGGGAGAGGGAAAGGGCTGAGGGGACGTAGTGGGAACGTTACTGGGAGGGGAGGGGAGGGAGAGTGGTGGATGAGGGGGGTGGAGAAATGGAGGAGAGGAGGGAGGCTACAGAGGGGAAGGAGGGACGAGTGAAGATGAGTGGAATAGATGAGAAGGAATGGAGTATATGAAAGAAAACGGAAGTCGGCGATGGTTTTATAAAAAATAGATATACTACTTCTCTTGCATTGGAGGATAAGGATGAGTGGATCAATAACAGAGACAGTATGGACAAAACACGTTTTCGATAAGGCTACGTTTTCATCCGACTAGCCTACGCAGCATCTACCGTTCATCTACCAGAGATTCCTCGAGACGCAGATGTTCGCCTCTCTCGTCGACAGTAAAGTGATGTCGACATGGAACGAGCCCGATTTCAACACAAAGGTCTCTCTTTTAAAGTAAATTTCGATCAAGTTATTTTCTTATTGGGTACGACGATGAGTATTTTTAACCCGGATTTAATCCGCATTCTTTCCCGTGACTTTCAGGAAGAAAATCGGGGAGAGCATCATACTATCGATGAGGTACGAGCCTTGCACGAGCATCGCGGATACGCAACAAGTACTGCAGCAAAGGTTAACGAACGTGGATTTCGAGACGAATCCGCCCGCGGAAATTCTTCCGCATCGAGCGGCATATTTTCGGAGCTTTCCTCTGCTGGATAGCGTCGTGTTGAATAAAGAACCCGCTCAGAGGTGCGTCACAATAATTCTTGCGAACTTACAATCTCTTACAATATCCACAAACTATTCTCACATTTTCAAATTTATTAATCTCTGCTTCTCTATTTTGTGCTTCCTACGTAGTATTCTCCGCTAAGAGATATCTTTCAGTAACGATCAGAGTGAAATAATAAGTCTCGAAGCGAAAATCTGTTGAATGCGATTTCACACGGAAGAAAAAGTTTTTACTTATTAATCACGCACTTGATTTACCTCCTTTCATTCCTCCGAGATCTCTGAATGCACACTGTATATGTCGCGAATTATCTAATAATCAGTTTTAATAATGGCGGACTAATGGTCGATCATATTTCCATTCCGCAGCAGTCGGAGGGGCCAGAGGCAGTGGAAATACAAGAGGTGTTATTGTCATCTCCTCGATCAAATCAACATGTTCAGTCAGACGCTGGGAAAGGACGGTAAATTTCAATTATTCATCTGCCTGGCGGTGAGGTAAGTATAAAATCGCGCGTTACGTCTTTGTTGTTTCAATATTCGCAACGAGAATGACTATGTTTAAATGGTAGAGATGTGCGAATCAAGAATTTTTATGTCGAATCGAATCGAATCGAATCTCATTTTTTTAATTCGAATTCGAATCGAATCGAATCTATGAAATTTCATTCGAATTCGAATCGAATCGAATCATTAAAAAATTTAACATGACTATTAAACATGCACATAATGATGGAAGGTTTTAATATGAAAGGGGATATTGATATTGTAATATCATCTTAAAGTAAAATATATATTTAAATATTTAAAGTTTTAATTAATAACTTACTTATAAATTTAAATATTTAAATATTTAAATTTAAATATTTAAATTTATAATTAAGTTATTAATTATAAGTTAAGTTAATTACAAGTTAAGGGTTCAAACATACAGGCCCAGATGTCTCATTTTGTACTTGATGCATGCAAATATAATGCACGCTAATATATTTGATTCGTAATTGAATCTCCGATTCGAAATTTTCGAATTATTCGGATTCGAGTCATAGGAATTCAGATTCGAATCGAATCGAATTATATTAGACTCGATTCGATTCGAATTCGAATAGTTCGCACATCTCTATTAAATGGTGGAGCCAAAGACATAGAAGAAAAACCGATGATATCTCAAATACTTTTACGTTTAATTTGTGTCCCCTTTTTTCTTTGTATACAAAATAAGAAATTAAGTTGAACTGTCCTTTTCGAGCTGTAGACAAACACTGACTTCACCAAAAGTCGCATGTCGCAGTTGACTCGAGCCTGGAAGTTTCCAAACGTCTAAACGACTTCTGATTGGAGTGAACCGCGCGATGGCTCGGGCCTATAAGGCCGTATAAGTGGGGTGTCTTCCCGTGGTGGGAAAGAACTGCGCTTGGGGCTCGAACCAGATAGGCTCCGAAAGTCATTTGATATGAGACTTTCGATATGAGTCAGGCTAGGGACTCGAGCTGGAAACGATAGATATATGGGGCAAGGTTCATGCCCACGATAAAGAGCCGAGTTAAGGGCTCGAACCGCAAAGGTTCCGAAAGTGAGTTGACTTTCGGTAAGAGTTACGCTAGGGACTCGAGCCGTAAAGGCTCCGACAACATAAAAGTTGTCGATATATCCCGCTTTGGGGGGAGGGGAAAGGATGGTCCTTCCTTTCGGATTTCGTAGACACTTCCGGATCCAGCTGATTTGCAGCTCGGATGGGGATGATGTTATGAAAGGACCCCAAGTGCAGCATTCCGGTGTTTGGAAACGATCTGTATAAAGATGGCGTTAACGCTCTTCGTAGCGAAACGGTGTAGCTGTAAATTGTTAACATTCAGTGACAATGTCATCCGGTACTTCGCTATAGGAGGTGTCATATACACTATAGTTTGATCTATGATATACAATGAAAAGAAGAAAAATATATTATCAAACCAAATATATTATTCGCTCATTTCTAAACAGTCTTCGTTTCATTGCAACGTTGCATCAAACAGAGGGAATCAAACAGAGGAGAAATATGTTCATTGTGACGTGCAGCCGCGGAGGCGTCCGTCCATCAGTAGGCGGACCATCGGTCACGACGCGGGGGGGGGGGGAAGAAATTTTCGAAAATCGCGTCTCGTTAGAGTTGGTGAACGGTGCGGCTGTCCGCACCCGGCGCCCAATTTAAGTTTCGTGTGAGAGACCGTGGCGCGTGGGCCGACGGCAATTTACAGGCGTTAGGAAAGTAACGTCGCATCATATACGCTAATTCGATTAAATGTTTTAGAGAGCAGCTATGTACTTCATCCGATGTTGCAGCCAATGAGCGACGCGCGTTCCACGACAGACATGTACGAAGAAAACTCGTTTCTGAGGAATCCTACGCTATTGACCTTCCTCATTCACATTCTTCAGCCGTTGAGCGGATTTCACATTGTTTTCGAAAAGAGCTTGACTCACGGAATCTCTAGTATCTATTAGTACTTGCCGAAACGTACGGGCGTATGTTGAAAATTTAACGCGAATATCTCTTTGTGTTCTCTTGATGAAATATGCTCTGGAAAAAGAGGAGAAGAGATAAATTTATAGAATTTATTCCACGTGAATCGTGTTTTTGATCGCTGACAGGTCACAGAATGATCAAGTTCCTTCCCAGTCGGAAATATACACACACAGATCTGCTTCTCTCGGCCGCGCCGCGGTAGTATCTCGTCGCGTTTGAAATGGCGACAAGCGACGAGTTCGATTGTTATATTACGTAGGACGATATAGAGAATAGGCTCGACAAGTTTTATCATTGAGATGAAAAAGAGAGATTAAAGAAGGATTTAACCCTTTGACTACGAAAGGCGTATATATACGCTTTCACAAGTCTTTCAATATATACGAAAGGCGTAAATATACGCCCTCTGCATTTTTGTACTATAACACCTTCCCTGTTGTACCGATTGATTCAACATGGAATTTATCGTCCTATGTAACATAGCAACTAAAGTATCGGCAATTGTTTCGAAGTATTGTTCAGTCAATTGTTATCATATTTGTTGTAATATTGCAGTTATAAGGTGCGAAAAGTGATCGGCGTGACACGTGTTCGTTTGTGAATATACACGCAGTGAACAATATCAATTCGAATAGTTTGTTCGAAATTGATTATTAAATTGTTTCTATTATCTTTTTATTATCTTTATTCGTTCATTATGTTAAAATTGTTTGTCATTGTTATATTAAAATGAATTTGTTCCTCATTATCAATTTCGGATTTTTTCCTCTATATTTAATTACCCATTATTATTGAAGAAATCTGCAAGTTGAGTTAAGTAAATTAAAATAGCTTAAAAAGCTACTTAAAATAAATAAGAAATGGATATTTTTAATTTATATGCAATTATTATTTTTTAAATCCTAAGAATGGTATCAAATCTCCAGGTACTGTTTTGGTCACTAGTCACTGGTCTGCGCAGCGCAGCGACTGACGTGCGAATAACGCGCCGTCCCTGTTGATGAATTACTCCGAGATGGCGCCGCAATGAAAGGGTTAATAGTATATATACATATATATTAAAACTGAAGACTGTTACCGGGAATGTAGCTGTATAATAGACGTTTATAGATGACAAATTAACAACGGGAGATTAGACGGGGAATTTATGAGATATAACGTTAAACAAAGAGAGCATAGATCCTTTTCTTGTCCTGTTCTAGAAGTTTACGATATTATGACCGGTGATAAAACAAGGGGAAGAGAAATGAGAAATAATTAATATATAAACGAGAGTAGAATATATGGTCATCTTGCCGTAACTGTTCACTAGATAAGAATAGTGAAGTAGTTGGTTGAGATATTGTTCTAATCTAAAATTGATGATTCCATGTACCAAAGATGTACCAAAGATGTGATCCTACTTAACCAGTAACCAGTTTTATATTGCCGTTATATTATCATTAGGTCGTTTAGTTTCTTCATATTGTACACTTTTCGTATGTATATCACGGTCGGACACGCGCGCGATACCTTTCCGACTCCCGACGTTTTACTCGCTCATGGAGTAACTATTTTCCGAAATGTTAACATTTACAAGGAATCCGTACGCGAGATATCCATTCACTCGCTCATTCACATAACATATACATACACACGTTACATTACATTTTTTTAATGGCTGTGCTTCGATACTTGCGTGCTATTCGTTAGACCTAGTTAGACCTCGTTAGACCCCTCGTGTCTCGGCGAGAGAGAGCTTCGAGCGTATCGAGCTGGCCCCGTCTTCCGGGGAGTCCCTTGACACGTTGACCACCGCGATGGAGGTCAGTGGCGAGAGCCGCGCTATGATTTCGACGCGCGTCGAATTAATTTGCGCGCAAAGCGTAACTAATTGCACATAACGCGAATGAAAACGCGGGGCCGATAGGGCGCTAATAAAAGAAGCGCCTAACGAATACACGCATCGCGGCATGAGCGCATGTGTGCGTGCACTCATCGTGACTTTGGTTATTCAAAATTTTAATCTGACCCTCGGACGCGTCCGCGGGCGTCAGCGTGTGGCGGTCGGCTCGCGTTAATGGTACAATATGAAACGGTAATAACGAGAGAACGCTAATGATAGAGCTGAACGGAGTAGTTCCAAGGTCACGAGACTCCGACAAAGAGGAAAGACCGGCCAATGTTTATAGCGATTTTTTTCTCTTTTCTTCTTTGTAGATTAATATCACGATCCCTTGCGAGAAAATGGCGAGATTTGTCATCGACCTGCATACACTTTCGATCTCCTCCGGCGGTACGTCCTGACGAAACGATCTCCAGCCTAGAGTCTCGCGGTAATCTATCGGCTTTCTTTCTTTTCTAATCGCGAATCGCCTCGATTAAGAGAGTAAATTCCTTTCCGAGGACGGAGAGACGCGATCATCAGGATGAAGTAACGAGACGCGCCAGTCGGACAATTTGTATAAAATATCGATACTTTATTATTTTCAATCGATTTTGCGGCGCCGCGCAAAAAAGGACGCGCAAAGTATGTACACAGACGGCGAATCATTTACACATTACAATTCTTTCACCTATGCATTAAAAAGAAATATTTACGTGCTAAGGCAATTAAAAGTAACGCATACAAGTGTCGTCTTCCTCACGGAGTTGGTAAAAACTATACGGTACGTTCGGGCTACAACGGGGAGTCGTTATATTCCGGGCGAAGTGTGATCTCTGAGGTATATCAGTGGTACTCTATTGTGCTATTACGAAACGAAAAAGAAAACGGCGGGAAAAGGAAAATAAAACGAACGAACAAAGAGAGGAACGAAAAGGAAACAAAGGAAAAGAAAACCAGCCGGCACTTGGACAGATCGAAATGGTGAGTTTCGAGTGAAAATGTATCGTGAGCGTATACAATGTGTCCAACCGAGTGTACGTGTATATTTATACTTATGCGAGTCTCTCTCTTCCTCTGTGTGTGTGTGTGTGTGTGTGTATGGTTTTTTACTTATAAAAGCAACGTGTATTCGACGCGTATAGTCACCGCGTAGGAACTGTACAGGGTCATTCCTACGCGCGTGCACACGAAGACTATATACTTCCTTAGTCAGGACGAGGTTTTGCGTATCGAGCTTCGCGCGCGACTTCTCTCTCTCTCTCTCTCTCCTCCTCTTTCTTGTCCTCCCTATCTCTTCTCGTCCTTATTAAGAAAAAAAAAAAAAACAATAGAGAACTTAGTACGCTGTGATTCCGCGTCGCTCCTATATTTACACCGATTCTCTCATCATCTCGCTTCTCGCTCTTCGCGGACCTGGAACCGAAACTTGCTGCGGACAAGACGATATCCGTTCGTCGGACCTCCGGAAATCCTCGAATGCGTAACGTATCTTCCTCCCGATACTCGCGGGCTAGTAGAATCGGGACGCTTTATCCGACTGGAAATCGACGAGATCAGCCGGCAAAGTTACGATTGGGCTTTCAGACAATCATCAGCTCCTTCTCTCCACGGCGCTATCGCTGCTTCTCTATATACACATTTCGTTGCTTAATGAAAACGTTGAAGCGCGCGTTCGCCTGTCACGTGTGAAGCGACTGCGCTGCTCCGCCTCCTCCTTCTTCTCCTTCCTCGCAGAAAACATTCTCTGCATGATGTACTAGATTGGGACCGACCGGTGCCAGGCCCACAGTCGGACAACTTGCAAAGGATAGTGGACATTGTTAAAAGATTAGGTAACATAATCTTCACCATCGGGTGGTTTAAATAATCTTCTCCTTAGGAACCGATTACAATTTTCACGCGCGCACACACACGCGTCGAAACGCAGTACATTGGATTCTTTCGCGCACTATATCTCGCTCGCATATTACATTAGTTACATATTATGTACACGCGCAGGATGAACAGTCGCGCCCCCGCTTCGCTTTCGCTCTTTCTCTTTATGTATCTCGAGTGTGCAGTTCGGGCGCGCAAGTCCCATTAAAGTGGTTCACGGTTACTCCGGTCGCCGGAGAACCTCTCGATCCGTGAAAATACGGTCTGCCGTATTCGGGACCGGTATTCGCAGTCCGTCGACGCAACTTCGTTTCCGATTGCTCTTTCCTCCCCGCTCTCGCGTGCGCGGTCGGGCAACTTTACATTCGTTAATTACTTCGAGGAAAAAAAGGGGGATGGGGGAGAAAGAGAAATCCCGACGAAGAAGTACGAGGGGAAACGGAAAGGAGAGCACAGGCGGGGAGAGTGAAGGGGCAGGGAGGGGAGAGGGGAAGATCAGCCGCGCGGAACTCCCGCGCGCGTGCGCGCGCGCGCGATTTCTTTGTATATTACTCGACTTCCGGTTACATTGTACTAAGATTTGGTCAGCTGACGTTATTTACGCACTAACTAGTTCTTGTTTCGTGGCACTGGGCGCTCTCTCTTTCTCTTTCTCAAACACGCATATACACACACATACACATACTCTCCCTCTCTTTTGTGCGCTATTCGGCCGCGACGATGAGATTAACATAAATACATTCGTGTTCATCTGCCGGTATCCCGCGTCTCTTCGCGTCACCCTTGTTCAGGCTGATTGTCTCGCTCACGCGAGAGTCCTCGGAGCTACACGACGCGTATACGCGCACGGCCGCTTCGTCAGCAGGTCCGCGAGGCGGGCGAATAAACGACGATACGACACTCGTTCCTCCGCTTCCCTCCGAGGCTTTCTCATTCGTTAAGTACTCTAGCAACTCCACTTTCTGTCTCAATGTATATATGTGTTATGTACCGCGACCTTAGCAGTACCTTCCGTCGAAGCGTACGCTCGCGTTCGGCATTGCGCCACGTCGCCCCGGATGAGAAGGTGGGACCTGCGATATCGCACGATCGGGGCAATTTATCGCATAACGATACATATCGCGGGACGACGGAGAGTCGGAAGTAATCGTGCGCGAGATCATCTGAGCCGAGAAACCGTCTGCTTTGACTCGGGCATGAAAGCGAAGGTGCTTCTTCGCGGACGGGACCGACCGACGTGGTGACGGAAGGAATCAGACAGCGCGCGCTCGAGTCTCGATCCGTGAAATTCTCGATCGACGATCACCTCTCGCGTCGGGCCAGTCGCGATCGTGTTCGGCCGCGTCGTTCTCTCGAGCTTGCTTTCCATCTCGTTGCTTTCTCTCTTCCTTCTCTCTCTCCTTACACTTACGCGTTAATTCTTAATTAATCGCACGCTCTCTCTTTTCCTTTACCTACACATATATACAGCCGCGATGACACGCTCCGCGCTTCACGGTGAACGCTCGTCACGCGAATCTCACGTGAGTCGCGAATTTTCTCGACTGCGCGACAACGCTCGAAAGGGGGAGAGGTCGAATTTTTTTGGTTTTTTTCACTCGGTCGTTCCTTCCGCTACTCCTTTTCTCTCTTTTTTTTTCGCTCTCACCCCTTTATCTTTCTCTCTCACATACATACACATATATACATGCAGCAACTGCGACAATAGCATACACTTTGCGGAAATCATTCTCTCTCTCTCTCTCTCTCTCTCTCTCTCTCGCACTTGCATTACTACATTACGCCCATTACGGCGGGTTACTGCGCAACAACCCTTCCTAGGAACCGCGGGGCAATAAGCAAACGAACGGTCATGTCGCGTGTACCTAAGGGTAAACGGATTCGCGTCGCACATTTGAGTGGACCTTGATGTCCGAAAGATGCGAGAACGTTCCGAGACGAGACTGTACAATACGATCGGACCGGGTCGCGCGATATACGGCAGCGGCTCCGAATGGATTCACCGGAGGATCTCCGACCAATGTGCGGAATGTATCGATTCGCGGATCCCGTTTGATGACTTCTTCGTCACAAACTTGACAGTTCCGGCGAGAAAACGCAAGTGTTCTTACACTCGGAAAAAAAGAGTTACGCTCTCGAAGCGTTTTCAAGTATACATTTTTCGTATGAACAAATCCGAAGATCCCTCGACGTTACACTGTCGGTCCCGACCGCCGAGCATCCTCCGAACAGAATTATGCTCCTTCTACCGAACGAGGTGTGTTTCGAACGAGAGATGGAAATGTTTCGTCGAGTCCCCGAAAACCATTCGTTCTCGATTTCGCGCGCTGACTTTGAATCATCGATTCGATTCGACTCGATATCGCACAGTCCAAGTATCCCGTTTTCTTCGTCATTTCCGATCGTGCACCACACTTTCTCTTTCTCTCTCTTACTCTCGTCGATTTACACATACGCCACACACACACACACACACACACATGCGCAAACGCATACACATACATACGCACAAATATATATATATATAGATATTTATATACTTTTTTTCAATATAATATATATATATATTCTCATTTTTTTTTTATTCGTACGCGTATATCTATGTACAAAACGCTAAATGACTCGATATGACTACGTGAATTTTTTTTTTCTTTTTAGTACTCGCGCGCGGAGGGACGAGCCTCCCCCTCGTGGCGTAACGTTAAATCTCCCCCCTCCGCCCTTCGCTTCTTCTCTCGTGTTAATCGTAACGGAGCGCTTTATAATTTCTCGATTCTAAAAAAGAAAAGTTAAGTATATACATTCCTATTACGAAATTATTCGATGCGTAAAGCGTATTGCATTGCCTTCCCCCAAACAGCACGCCTTCTTGATTCTCGCGATCGTTCCCTTCCTCCCTTCCTTTTTTCCTCTCGTCTCTTCTTCGCTCCTCCTCCTTTCACCCTCCCGTTCGTTCTCGCTTGTTCTTTTTTCGCTTTTATTACGGGCGACACACGTCGGAACGGCGCGAATTCAGACACAATGGGACCCCTCACGCACGGTGGTCCTCGACCCACGTTTCTTTCGCATCGTCTCGAGCACGCCTTAATCGCGGCTATCGCTCGTCTCTTTCTTCGTTCGTCTTCGATCGTCTGTCGTTCACGTGGCGGCGATCACCACGCGGCCGGCCGCGCGCGACGCTCTTCCGATGGTCGAGAGGCGCGCGCGCTTTATCTAGCCGAATCGTTCGATTAAAAATCAGATCAAAATCGCGCGCGCGTGGTCCCAGTCGACGCAGCTCGACGGGGACGAAAGTAAATCCTTGGGAAAAAAAAAGAAAAACACACCTCCTAAAAACGTAAAATCGCGCCGACGATGACACGGTGCATACGTCGAATAAACGCGTAATACTCGGAGACTTCATTGTGTGCGGACCGCGCGTATGAAAGAAGAAACAAAAAACAACCAAAAGATTTCTCTGCCGTGTATTTCTCTCTCTCTCTCTCTCTCTCTCTCTCTCTCTCTCTCTCTCTCTCTCTCTCTCCCTCCCTCCCTCCCTCCCCTCTCTCTCTCTCTTTCTCTTGATTCCTCCGACGCCCCTGTACAGATCCAGCTACGTTTCTCACAAGATAGACTCGCAAGATAGACTCGAGAACGCAACAATTTCCCTCCGTCGCGCGGGCCCGCGCCGGTATTCGATCTTCGCGCTCGTGCTTCGAAGCACCTCGTCAAGCTGAGCTGATTGACGCGACAAGACGACGAGACGAGACGGGACGGGACAGGACGGGACGGGACGGGTCGGGGCGGAACGGCAGGGGCTTTCCAATGGAACGCGATCGATCGACGAGCGATCAGGTTCGGTCTCGAGATTCTTCGGGAGAAGTTCCGCTTTTCGTGCGATCGGGCGGCGGCGGCGGCGGCGACGGCGGCGGCGGCGACGACGGCAGCGGATCCACGCATTTCTCGGGTGGACCTACCGCGCCTTTCTCGTTCTTGTTCTTCTTCTCTTCCTCCTCCTCTTCCTTCTTCTCTTCTTTCGAGGCTTTCCTCTTGCTTCGCTTCTGCCTCGGCTGGCCGTCGGTCTCGTTCTTTACGCCGCTGCCGCTGGAGCCTACTCTCTCCTCCTCAGCTTTCAGGCTCATCGGCGGTGTGTCGGTCCCTGCGGACTGTCCCCCTGCTGCGGTTTTCAAAAATGTACGTCCCTGACATCGGTTGGCGTGCCCGCCTTCTCGTGCTCCAGTATTTTCTCCTGGCTCGTGTTCTGGTCCCCCAGCGGCCTTTGCGGCGCGCTCGGGCCGCTGCCAGTGCTTGTCACCTGATGCCCACTTCCGGCGGCAACCTCGGCACCCACGTGAGCCTGGACCATCTCCTCGATCTGCTCTAGACAACCCTGCAGATAGTCCTGAAACAAGCGAGAGAACGCACTTTGTTCAAGTTTGTCAATGTTTCGCGATGAAGTTCTCCGTACAAACGCTGAGGAGAGAGGGGTACGAGGGTTCTCGTGTGTTTGGACAAGCGCAGGAGTTGTCTTTGAATAATTTCAAGTCGCGTCACAAGTTTGAATCTCCCTTCGTTTCCGATAAATACCCGGCAATCTTCATCGAGTCTTTCCACGTCTTTCTACGTCATTGCGATATTTTCCGAATTTGTCGCTTCCCCACCGCCACCCTCGTGGCCATCTACGCTTCTGAATCTTCTTATCCTAAGAGCGCACTCATGAGATCGAGTGGGTCAAAGCGTCACGGGTTACCCCCGACGAGCTTAAAGCTCCCCAAACGACCGGCGGGGCCCGCAAATAACGGCTGTGGCCTGAGGTCATGAATGAAGATCCCGAGAGGCCGGATGGTCTCGAGGACGGCGTCTTCCTACTCAGGGCCCAAACACATGAGACGACGGAGCGCGGACCGCTGAAAATATTGCGCTTACGGGTCACGGACCCCATGCCGAGCCATTCATTCGCGCGGTTTATTTGTACTAGGCGTATAGAGAAAGAAAAGGAGGAGGGAAGAGGCGGGAGAGATAGAGAGATAGAGATAGAGAGCGAGATAGAGAGCGAGATAGAGAGCGAGAGCGAGAGCGAGAGCGAGAGCGAGAGCGAGAGCGAGAGAGAGAGAGAGAGAGAGAGAGAGAGAGAGAGAGAGAGAGAGAGAGAGAGAGAGAGAGACGAAACGGCGATCTCGGACTCCGACGCGCATACGGGGCCCGCAGAGACCCCGGCCCTTTTTTCCCCGCGTATGTGCGAACATGTGCCCGGCACCTGCTGGCCAAGCACCCCTCCCGCGCGCGCTTCCCGTCGCGCTTTTTGCGTCCCGCGCGAGTACGTATCTCTCTCGCTCTCTCCTTCGCCATCGGACTTGCAAAGGGTGTTGTATCGTTTCTTGCCGATTTTCGTCTCGGTCTCTTGGTCTCGGTCTCGGTCTCGGCCGAGAGCCAGACGGGATGATCTCATTGAGAAGTGTCCCTCGTTCGCTTCAACACGAGTGTCTCTACGTGCGGGAACGCGGATGCCCAGGAATGCAAGTATCAGCGAGTTTTCACTTACAGGGTCGTGACCACATAACTCGTCCGCGAGAGCGGAAACGTGAGAAGCGGGCCCGCGAACGGCCGACGACGGTTTAGCAACGGTGCTGTGGAAGTGCGAAAGTCTTGCGCGGACAAGTCGCGCATTTCCAGAATTCGAAGTTGCGTAATCGCGAAAATCGTCGTCGTGCTGACGATGAAAGTGCTCGCTTCTCGCGTCTCTCGCGGCTCCCGCAGCTAACGAGATCGCCATCCAGCTGCGCCGCGAAGGTCTCGCGCGTATCTCATAATGAAATCTTACGTTACTCCAGCGCGTACTATGTACAACTCGCTCGCCGGTAACTCGTAGTACGCTCGTAGTACGTTGCTTCCTACGAGAGAGAGAGAGAGAGAGTGAGGGGCGGCAGGTGGGAGGGGCGCGGGGGTTCGGATCCGGTGACTAACCTGTTCGATGGCGGTGATACGGGTGAGCTCGTCCAAGAGACCGGCTAATCCGTAGCCGGTCTTCCCGGTCCAGTCGAGTCCGTTCAACGCCGCCGCAACGCTCGCCGCCGCGATCATGCTCGGCGTGTACATGGAGAACTTGTATTCTGCAACAGAAACAGCAGACAGGTCGCGCGTTAGGGACGGCTGAATATCCTCGCGCGATAATAAGCTTCCCCCATACACGCGATTAACCCTTTCGCCACGGAGCCGCGGAGCTTTACCGATCTGCGCGCGGCTCGAACATAGCCTAATGGCTAATAACAGCGCGATCGGCGTGTCTCTGTCAGGGTCTCGCAGGGTGTAATTGAAGCGACAGCTAATCCAATACGACAAGATACTGTATATACTTATAATATATTCGCGCGAGTGCGGGTGAAACGCCGCTTACGCACCGACAGAAAAAACTGTCTCACTGAAATTATAGTCATTTTCGGCGCTAACTTCTGTTCCTTATCTCTCACCGTTCTAACGGAAAAGAAGATAATCGCAGCAGAAAAGAAGAAGCACGCGAGTTTATGCCGTCGCCGTCACTGCGATGACGTCTGTTTGAAAAAATGAGAGAAAAATAATTACAGTTGCGAGTGTGAAATATTCTTTTCTCGGTGCGGTAACAATGAGACCCGTCCGCTCTCGACGCAAGTTTCAAGAAGATATTTCAAGATATTTCAAGAAGTCGTTACAGTGGCGTTTTATCCTGAATGACCGCCACCGCGGTGCTTTGAACCAAACAGTCGTTTGGATTTAGCATCGGGAAGTCATGTTGACACACAGCGGCGGAAAAGTCGACCATGCCACACAGTTCTTTCCCCGAAAGATAAGACGAGGCCTGGTCGTTCATTCGGCTCCTGCGGCTCATTCATACCGCCGCGTTCATTCAGGCAATACCGCCCGCCATTTGTACAGCAGTAAAGTCGCAAGCTTTCGACCTGATCTGCGACCACCGGTGAACCTCGGAACCGCACAGCAGGATTATGGCAAACAGAACGGACGGACTTCCGCAGCACGCGGTGCCTTCTCAGCTCAGAAAGTGCCGCAGGGACCACCGGTCACTTTCACCAAAGAGGACAGGCGATCCGTGCAAGGACTTCTTAATATGTCGACGCGAAGAAGAAAGAGTCCCAGCGGAACGACCCGGCCTCAGTCGACGAACACGACGGGTTTAACGTCCAACGTCTCGAATCCCGGCACATCTCGACCGGCGTTTTAACGGTACTGCAATTTTCAGCTCGCTGTCACACGGCCTTTTTAATGCGCTCTTTGGTGTTCGAGTCGCCCGGCGGAGAGACAGAGAGAAGACGGAAAAAGGCAGGAGTCACACGCCAGCCACGTCGGCGTTTCTCAGGCTCGGTGTAAAGCGCGCCGCGAAGGGGACGGATGGATTTGCATATTTAAATTACGACTCGGGTAATTAGAATTTCAATAATCGACGTTAAATAGTCAATCAAGAGTTTAATGATGGAACACAGATACCGACGCGATTCTGAGCGAACATGAGGCCCGAAGATTTCAAAAGTCGCGGTCGAAAAGAGAGAGAGAGAGGGGGGGGGAGGCAGAATGAAAAAGAAAAGGGCACAGTGGTAAATCGTCCGCGGAACGCACCACGATTTATTAATCAGTGAAATTAAAAGTGTGCAATGAGAAACGGATACGTAGAACCAGTTTGAGAGGAAGGACAAGAGAAAAGAGAAAGAAGAAGAGAAAGAGACAGGAAGAGGCACACAGACGGGAGGGTGCAAGGCGAAGAGATAGCCGCGGAATGTGAACATCAGACGAAATTATCGCTGTGCAGCAGCGGTGCGTACCGAAACTCAAGCCTGGGAGAAAGAGAGAGAGAGAGAGAGAGAGAGAGAGAGAGAGAGTTTAGCTTGCATAATCAAAACCACACTGGCTCAATCTCAGGCGCCGCTCCGTGCAAACGATAAATAGCTTCATACGCGTCTATCTGGCCGGTCACGTAAATTAACCTTACCGGAGGTAATCTATATCTGTTACCCCGATACCTGCTACTATCTATCTTCGTCCCTCTTTTTTTGCACGGGAAAAACCGGTTTTACGGAACGCCGATTTCGCGGGAAATTCGCGGCAAAACGTCGTCTCACTTTCCCCGCTGCGCGGCGGAAAAACGCGCCGTCCGAGAACGGCATTGCCTAGTTTGATCCGTGAGAAACGACTCGCGCGTCCTCACCCTGGCCGAGTCCTCTTCTCTTTCTCTCCGGTCGATCGAGCTCTTCGTCGGCGGCCACCAACACGAGTACCAGGATCACGGTCGCGAAGGACGAGGATCCTCCCCGCGTTCACAAACGCGCGTCGCGTTTTTGCCATCGTGGTTGTAATAACAACCGAGCGAGAGGAGACCGACGGAGTGTTGAGAAGAAAAGAAGAGGAAGGAAGCTGAGAGAAAGAAAGAGGGAGAGAGAGAGAGAGAGAGAGAGAGAAAAGTTGTGTTGCACAGAAGGAGAAGAGCAACGAGGAGAACGTGACGAAGACGCGTTCAGGCATTTAAACGTGCTCGATCGCGATCCTTTTTAGTGCCCCGTGCGCGAACTATCGCTCGCGATCCTTCGTCCACGTCGGATTTTCTCGCTTTTCGTCGCGACGAACATCTCGCCCGACGAAGCAACATGGCGACTAAATCTCAGCACCGACTGCAGCAACGAAAGGGGGAGACTACAACTGGCCGCCGAGCAAGAACATTTTCATACGGTGTCGCGGTTTCCGCTTTCACCGATATCACAACTCTCACCGCGGCATTAGCATAGAGATAACAACAGAACTAGATTCTGAAAATAGCGTAATGCTAATAGCAATAACGAGTGACCGAGATAGCGGTAGAACGCTGGAAATTACAAATGCGCCGCGTGTGATCGCACGGAGAAATGATACCGCTCGTTTATTCGGCGGATCCTGCCGCTGCTCTTCCGCTTCCGCGAAACGCGTGTTAATGATAGCGCGAGTAACAGGGGGAGGGGAAGGAATGGAACGAGAGGTGTAACAAGGGCGAATTACCCTGCCGAGCGATACTCGACGCTTCTCGCGCCGAGTCGCGCCGCGCGTTATTGGCGGCTTCGTCCACATGTATAAGCGTGACCTATTTAGGAGAGAAAGAAAGAGAAAAGGGGGGGAGAGAGAGAGAGAGAGAGAGAGGGAGAGGGGGAGAGAGAGAGAGAGAGAGAGAGAGAGAGAGAGAGAGAGAGAGAGAGAGAGAGAGAGAGAGAGAGAGAGAGAGGAGGAAAAAACGAAACGAAAAAGTGCGATTCGTGCGCGACTCGCGTTACGTGACGGCTTCCGTCGGCGATGTATATATGTGCGTGCGTGCGTGTGTGTGTGCGTGTGTACGCACGCAGGTACGCTGTTCTATGACGAACCGACGTATATTCATTAACGCGCACGTTAACGACATACGTAACCTGGTTGTTATTTACCGAGAGCGCATGTACGGCGCGATTACGACCCCGCCACCGAGGCACCGGTGCCTCGGCTGACAACAAAGCGCAGCGCAAGATGAATAAAAAAAATGTCTTTTGCATTTCGAAGCTGACTCGTTAGACGATGCTCGCGTAACCTGCGACCGCTATTACGATATTTCGAGAGCCGAGAGAAAGAGAGATAACAGACTCGTAAATTGCGTGTGTCGGTCATCTCGTAAGCAATCGTGCGCTTGGACTTAAGCAAAAACAAATAAAAATATTCTCGAGCTTCTTTTCGGGTGTACTCGCGATCTGAATGCGCAAATCTTGTTTTGCCACTTTCCGAAAAATCGTTCGACTCCGTTCTTACGAAATTTTGTCGACCTCAAAATTTTGTCAGTCACCGAGATTACTTGCACGACAACCGAAAAACGTAGCGAAAAAATAAGTATTAATATTGCAATAGTAAATATAATAAGATAATAGCGAATACAAATGTATATAAACGTCGGTGAGAAATGTGACGCGGAATCTCGAACGGACGAATTCCTGGTCCTCGCTATCAATCCGGACCCGATCGATCAGTCGGATCTGAATCAATCAACATGAAAATATGAAAAATCACGATATCAAGTCGCGTTCCATTCTTCTGTTCTCCTCGCGGGTTTAAAGCCCGCTCGAGATTCCGCGTTTCCTCTCTCTCCTAATTCTACCGCAATTATTCGCTCTTACCTCTCGCACTGAGAGCGATGAAGGTCTGCGCGTGCCTCCTGACCATCACGGTGTCCCAAGTACGCGGCATCGGCAGTCTGCTGAGAATGTGCATGAGGAAGTCGCCGGGCGTCACTGCGGACAATTCCCATTTCAGCTTAGAGACGACCAGCTGCTCCCACCTCTGCAACAATAAGTCGAGCGCATGCCGCTCGTTTAACTTCGCGACAGACAGACCACGTTCCCGTTCTCTATACGAGAAGTATGGGTGGTGCGGGGGAGGGGAGAGAAGGAGGGAGAGCATGGCATTCAATAGCTGCGTCTCGAGGCCAATTCGACTAGGTCTCTCTCCCATCTGATCGACTCGGCTGTCTTTGTCGATAATTATAAGGTTGATCGGCAGGATGAAAGAGGATACGCGTTGCTGGTAATTTCAAGTTGTCCAACTCGAAATTCAGAATTTCACGGAGATCCCCCGAGATTTTATGCACTCGACGTGACAAACGTTTGCATCTTCAGACGTGTCAATTATGTTCCAATGATGTGCTATATTTTAAATAATACGAGTCACGCGCTTTGCGCAAACGGATGAGCGCTTCGGCGATGAAGGAAGGACCTCCTCGCGAAATTTGCCGACAGATTATTAGATCCGCGTCTTAGATCCTCTTTAGATCCTTTTCATCGAGGACAAATGGCGAACGCGGAAAGACCGCTTCTAATTGTTCGTAATTGCGGGCAGGTGCGACAGCGAATCGTTTGCGCGCTCGCGCGCGACGTCGTCAAAAATCAAGTAGCCTTGGCCTCTCTCACCGTTCCGAGTGTTGAGCACGAAGGAAAAAGAGAGAGAGAGAGAGAGAGAGAGAGAGAGAGAGAGAGAGAGAGAGAGAGAGAGAGAGAGAGAGAGAGAGATTAACTCTTTCTCTGGCGAGGTTACTACGTTCGTTCTCTGGAGTACGTCGTAGTATCCCCGTTCTCTCTCGACCGTGAAATTACACGGCGGGAGTAGCGCGACGAGTACTACGTGTCCTTCGCTTTGATTAAAAGTCCATTGAATTCGGCGAGGCTACATTCTCTTCCCGTCGCTTGGCTGTGACGAAACGCGGCTCCGGCGAGACGCGTGCTTCGCGCTGTCGGTCTTCAACGGGCCGACAGGACGTGCGATCGCCTCCGAGTTGCGCGTTTCCATTCTTTCACGCTGCATCGCGTTCCGCATCGCGTGACGGCAATTCGCCCACGCGTTTTCGCGCGATCTCGCGGAACCGAAAAGGCGCGGCTTTTGTGAGAAACAGCACTGCGCGGAAACGATAAAAATAATCGGAACAACGGAACGGATCTCTGCTGTTTCTCTCGAGTGAGGTTGTATATCAATAAAATCGCAATAAACGCGCGAAACGTAGAATTCGTGTCGCACACGAGTGTCCTTTGGCCGCGAACGCGTCACTGTTCGAACGCGAGAGCGGAAGGGAAGGAAGACGGTTTATCCGTCGTCATCGTAGTCATCGCGTAGTACGAGCCAAATTAAAGTTCTCCAATGGAAGAGGATGTGCGCTCGAGGGAAGACAAACCGAGGGAGTATCTCTCTCTATCTCTTTTCTCCTTTCTCTCTCTCTCTCTCTCTCTCTCTCTCTCTCTCTCTCACTTCCTACTACTCCACGGCTTATTCTCATCCTTGAAGGGGTTCCGCGCTCGAGTGCGTACGTGCGTGCGTGCGTACGCTCGCCGCTCTCGTACGCTCCTCTCGTATACGAGCGTCAGGAAAGCGGTGAATGAAACAAAGGCCCGTACACACCGAAGAACACGAGCTGCGACGTAACGAGCGCGTCGCGTCGGTGTGTGTAAATCGCCACGTTCTACCGGCCGTAACGAACGAATCGTTTCTCGGTCGCCGGTATATCGGTGCGTTATCGTTACTTTCTAAACACGATGCGGTTTATCTGACCTCTGGTGACACGGGTCGATTAATTTTCACAACGCGATTGTGCAGCGTTTCGCTTGCGCGAAAGTAAGTCACTCGGCCCCGCGCGCCCTTATCTCTCGTCTCGCGCGGCGTAATTCGGCGAAATTCCAACGATACGACCGCTCGAGCCGCGCCTCGTGAACGTCTCCGTTCCGCTCATTCGCGTTTCACGATTTTGCCATCGTAAGTGAAAACGATCGATAACAAAGAAGCGAGACTATCACCGCTACCTTATAACGCGCGACGTTACGACGTCGACGACGCGACGCGGCAATTACGACGACGCAAGGATCTCTCGTCGTGTGTTACTTCATTATTCGTCCTCCATCACTTGGAGTCACAATTATTACGGGCCGTAGACGCGCTGAAATTATAATTGCTGATAATTACAGCTCTCCTCGCACAGCTCGGCCCGCCCCATTTGAAAATCGAACAGCGGGAAGGAATTTATATGAAATCCGCGCGCGAGCGAGCGAGATAAATATGTAATCCATAAGATACGAATTTTGCAAAGGCGCGATGGACGCGGCGACGAGAGGCTGCATGCCGACGGGTGTTACGCGAACGTAAAACGTTCAACGCGCGACGACGCGCATCCCGTCGTCGCTCGTCACTGAGCGAGCGGTGTGTAATGTGCGATGTGGCCGGCGCGTGCACGCTACGATGCTCGCGCGTAAGTAACGTAACGACACGTAATGATTCACAAAGAGAGCGGGGGAGGGGGGGGGAGGTGCGGAGAGCGAGGGACAATGATCTACCTCAGGGATAAAATTGAACGCGATCGGTGACGATAAGCGCGCGCGGGCATTGATGATAAGCGGCGCCTCCTTCGTGCTCGCCCCCCCACGGAGGAGGGTGTCGTCCCACTGCTTCCACGTCAGCATCGTGGAAATTCCGCGTAGCGCAATTTACAGCGATAAGTAAACGCGCAGATTGCTCGCGCGTGGGATGATCTCTAATTGCCGCGGATGAAAATTTGCTGCGAGGGAGTCGCGGAGTCACGAGCGTAAAAGAGGTACACCTCGCGATAAGTAAGGGTGTCTTCCTCTTCGCGATCTAACGTGTGCGCGTTATTCGTGCGATATGCTAGGAAAAAAGTAGTACAGTATCAACGGGGAGATATTACGATGAGATACACGAATCGTGAAAAGAGGAGGAGGAGGAGGAGGAGGAGGAGCACGTTTCGGCCGAGCGGCCTCGGTCGTCCCGCGATGTCGCGAGCGAGTGAAAGCTACGAGGCTCCGACATGATCCTGCGAAAGTTGTGATCCCTCGCGACAGATCTCGCTCTTAACCTTGGAACTTCCGGCCTACGCGAGCCCACGCGCGCCTCGGAAATCGATACTCGAGCGACACCGGATCAAGAGACACGGTGAAAAAGAGGGACGATCGGGCAAAAAGATGTCGAGGCATGCCGTGGGATACGGAAGAGCAGGTGCGAGTTATACGCCTTCCGTTTTCCCTTCCGCGCAGCCTTCCGATGCACTTTGCAATGGGGGGTCCGAACGAATGGGGGGCCCGGCCTCTCTCTCCTCCGTGAACCCCGATATATTTTCAGGTCATCCCGAGCCCTTCGTACGCGCGCGAGCGCTCTCTGTAATTAAACACGCCCGTAATTCCAGGTAATTTCCGATTTGACGTGCAATCTTTGTGTCACGCACATGACCGCAGATATTCGTTAATATCGTCTCCCCCCTCATCATCACCCCTGGGTCCCCCTCTTTCTCATCGTGCAACGCGCCGCGCGAGCATCATTTATCGATCCTCGTAAATCGCACGCAAAACGCTGCTCGCTCTCAAGCGAGTCGAGAAACTGAATAATGCATCGAAGATAGAATGAACTCTATTAACGCTCGTGCGTATTCTCGCATGCGTGCGAGACTCGGGATTCGCGCGAAAGCGTGAGTGCAAGCACGCACGCACGCAGGCATGCGTGCATGCAGGCATAGAGCACGCGCAATTTAATCGCGCGCGCACATGCGATAAAGGTCGATTCATATTATACGACGGCGCACCGGCAACGACGCGGCAGAATATTATGCAGCGAGGAATAATAAAGCGGACTGTTTATCACGTCCGAGATACAGCGACAGTCGGAGTAAAAAAAAGAGGAAAAAACCGGGAAAAAAAGCGAAAGGGTCGCTGCCGTGGAACGAAAGGGCTGCGAATCACGACGCGAGTCGTTATTGAAAACTATCAGGGCTTCGTCCTGCAAATTTACGATCTTTCGGCTCGCTTACCGTACTCGTCCGCGGAAACTTTCAACCGAAATTCTCGTCGTGCTCATCCATCGATCTCCACAGTCGCTCCTCAAAATTCCGGCAACTTTGCACTTCGATGAAAATCACTCGAAAATCGGTCAATTTATTAATCTAACAAATTTAGCCTAAAATTCTTAGGAAGGACCGTAAGATGTATTCTCCCGCATTTCCACGATCGTGCACACCTTCGCACAATCAGATACACTCGCGGATAACGCGACATGATGATCGTGCGCGATACGACACTTGGGCATAAAAAAATAGAAGAAAGAAGGCAATCTTTCAAAGCAGCCGGGGGAATAAATTTCCCGATGGAGGTTAAATACTTTCACGGCAGTTACGTTTGCATTTCCGGTCTGGAATTTACGGCCGTTCTCGATTCTCGAGTTGCGACTGCATTGGCAGCTAGGTCAATAACTATCGAGCGATCGACGGCGGAGGAGCATGCAGGCGGTACGGCGCGGCGCGTTTATGCGTTTTATGCGTCTCATTCATGCGGCCCGCGATCGCGTTCGCACGGTCGTCGCTTCGGATCGCGCGCACCTTGGGCGCCCCGCTTTCCCGAGCGTGAGAAAGATAATCCCGACGCGCATGTGGCACTTTTTTAATATTAGGCGCACCGAATATCGTGACACGTTGTTGTGACACCGGCGGAGGAGAGACGAAAAAGAGTTAGAGAGAGAGAGAGAGAGAGTGAGGGAGAATGAGATAGTATGTCATGATAGGGACTCGCGCGGGGCGAAAACGCATAATTACGATCATTAATCGTAATTACTGCATATATCCACGTGGTGTACGCCGCGAGGACGCGTCCTCCTCTTCCTCTTTTTTACCTTTTAGCCCGTCCAGGGTATCCAGATGCCGGTTTCGGCTTGTAGGTGGTGAAATCGTCGACAGGTGGTCGACGGGCATACGGAGTACCGAGAGCAAGAGTAATAGTAGCGCAAAGAGGACGAGGAGGAAGGATGCAAGAAAATCCTTTTGTAAAAGTTAAATGACGCCTCCCTCAAGCCTTTCCTGCCGAAGGCAGGCCGGCCGGCGGATCTGATCTCACACGCTCAAATTCCATACAATTGTACACTTCGACGCTCGAGTAATGAAGTGTTCCTCGTCGTCGCTACTTCAGCGATAAGAGCAACACGCAGCGATTCTCGCGAGGAAATCACGCGATACGTTAACCTATCCGCGCTAACAGCCTCGTCCGTTCCGTGACCGATTTCCTTCTTAGTTGCGGCTACCCCGCGCATATTCTTATGTCGCTCGACGCTCTCGACAGCGAGATTCGGAAAATTGCGTCGTTTTGTGATATCCGATCGGAAATGGTGAGCAGGCGGCTAAATTCTGTTTCAGAGTGTATCAGTGTGCGTGAGCCACCAGAACGACACCAGAACAATAGAGCGAGCAAACGGGAGTTGGGAGGCGAGCCCATTTTGCGGTCGCGTCGCTACCTGGTCGCTTCCGAGAAGCGGGGACCTTCGACTTATCTGGCTCGCAATGAGGGATCGATAGGAGGCCGCAGGACGCGGACAGCGAAGGAGAAGCCGCGCGGCCAGGACTCGGCGGTGATATTTCCTGCGAACCAAGTGCCAAGGTAAATGAAATTTATGCGCTTTAACGTTGGTCGCGATTACATAACGGGAGTCCTGCGAGTCCTCGGGACCGCCGTTGGTGCACGATTCTCCCCCCCCCCCCACCGCGACTCGACGACTCTCGGTGTACCATCGAGCTCCATATTTTGGCGCTCTCGAGTGCCCTTGTGATCCTTCCCGACGATTCCAGCTACTTGGAAGGGTTCATATTTAGCGGCTTCTCAGAGAAAGGCCTTTGTTTGCTTATTCTTTTTTCCTTGTTCTACGTCCTAATTACTTATTTTTCCTAAGAACGCGGTACACCGAAGGCTAAACGAAGACCGAGTACGTCCGCAGGTAGCGAGCCATGCCGCTTTAATACCCATCTCTATGTTTTGCTATCGTTTACTTCAAGTAGTTCAAGCTCGTTCTACAAGGCAAAAGAAAGTAGCTCTCAATCAATCATCATGGAAACAAAGAAGTAATTCGAGCGGTCAGACTCCTTAAAAAGGAAACTGTCTGAGACGGACGCTCATCTGTTTTCGAGAAAAGCCCCAGAATCGCGCACCAAAAACGACGCAAACGAGATCTCGCTCGGGAGTCCCGCGATTGATCACGCAAAGAGCCCGAAAGCCCCCGTCGCGCCGCATAATCACATAAGAATTTCATCAGCGCGAATTCCCATAGGTGGTAACGCGGAACGAGAAAACGAGACGACGCGGGGATGCCGCCGAAGGGAGGGGACAAGACGGCGCGGAATCGAAGGGCGGCGCCTGTGAGGAGCAAGGTGTTTACCATTCCGGCCAAAAATAAAGTACAAAGGCCGAACTCCCTCTTGGCCCGGCATAACTGGCAACAAAAACCAGAATCACCGTCCGTGCATTCCGCATCCAGCATTGGCGCGCTCCGACTCCGACAGGTTGCTGTACGTGATTATGCGTAAGTCAATATAATGTTTCTGTGTCAAGAATGTTTCTGTGTCAATAATGTTTCTGTGATGTACGTTTCTCTCTTCCCCTCCGTCCCTCTTTGCAGTAACTCTTTCTCGCAGGTAAGTGTTCAGATAGATCATGTAAATCATCGTTAATATCATCGAAAACGGCGAACAGCGCGTGATAAGCGCAACATCGCGAAATGGTGCGAAATGGCGAAGAGGTGTTTATAAAAGATGCGTTCATAAAAGGAACGCAGAAACACCTCGATTTCTCCCGTTGCATGCATGTGTGTGTTATTATATATATATATATATATATATATACACATACTTTTTTTATTACATATTATTCGACGCGACTTCTATTTAAACTGGCTCTAAGCAAGCGAAACTTGACGCCTCGTTGAGGGCTGCAATTTTGACGCCGATCCCGAGTTTATCGGCTATCGCGCGTTTCCCAGATCGGCGGATCCGCCAACAACGCGAGGCTAATTATAGAGAATCCGCCGATAGCCCCGATGAAAAATTCAATCTCGAGAGTCGCCTCGTCGAGTCGCGAGAGTGAGAGAGGACGAGAACGCGACAGCGAGCGCAAGCAGGGCGAGGGAAGGCTGTGGTCCGAGGGGCCCGAGATTCGATTTAATTGACGTCGACTACGCCAATGGGGCCGGCTCCTCTCGAGGTTACTTCCAGGAACCGCCTTTTGCGGGACACATCTGCTCCGGTTACCGGAGCATACCCCGGGTCCTTTTTCGCACATAAGAAACCTCTTCTTCCTTTCCTCGACTCGGTCGGGACCGGAACACTACACGGCCACGGCGACTCGCCCTCTCTCGCCGCTGATTCCTTTCTCTCTCTCTCTCTCTCTCTCTCTCTCTCTCTCTCTCTCTCTCTCTCGTTTCTCCTCGTGTCCTATGCGAACGACGGGATTCTAATTTTCACAGAAACTATAAGCGCCTCGACCCGACGAAATTTTTAACGAATCTGCGATTAATAAACTCGGGGCCTCTGAGAACACTGGGACGTCTCGACGAAATAAAAGCTAGGTCCACGCCTTCGCAGCGGAAAGTGCGCGGGAGAGAGAAAGAGAGAGAAAGATGATTCATTCCGAGATTTTCGGGATCCGACGTGGGTTGGGTCCCTCCAAATCGAATTATACTCGCATGAGAACTCTGCATCGTCGCCCCTATCGAGATCTCTCTCTTCTCGTTCTCGTGCGAACCGACTCACTGACGAATCCGCATATCGGCCGCGAACAAGCCGCCACTGCTGCTAGTGTCGGGCTTGTTCGCTAGTGCTCTCGTGTCGGGAATGTGTATATATATTTTTCGCTTTAAATAGATATAAATATCGTATACAGAAATTATTTAGCAAGAGAGGAAGCGTCCTGTTTGATAGAATATATATGCTCGCGCACCGATGAGATACCGACACTTTTAAAAGGCACGGCGTCGACTTCGGCTTGCCTTCGGCGCGTCTGACGTAGCACCGGATGTAACTACTGATTCTCCATTCAGAGCGGAGAGAGCGAGAAAGCGCGCGTAGCTTCTCAGAATTTATCGCGCAACGGATGGGTCCTTGTATTTTTTTGTGTTTATTAATGTCGTACATATTAATGTCGCACATATTAATGTCGTACATATTGTCACTGCGGAGAGAATTGCGGTTCGATCGATTGCAAATTATCGGAATTTTTACACACGTGTCAAATGACATTTGTACGCGCGACACGGTACGTTGGCTCTCGCGGATAGGATTATTTGCCGCGTTGTGTCGCGGCAAAATACGCGGCTTGAAACAAAGATGAAACCTCACCTACCGCGAAGAACGCACACTCTCGTCTTCTCGAGGCTGAGATAGGCCAGTCACGTAAAAGTTGAAGTTAAAATGTGATTTACGGCGTTCCTCACAAATCACCATTCGCTCCGAGACGCCCGCTTAACAAGGTGACTCAAGTAGGCTTAATTGCCCGCCGGGATCTTTCCAGAAAAATATCGATACGCACGTGTACCTGAGTACGGGTACCCGCATGTCGCCACCCACGAGACAAAAAATTGTTCAGCTCATTACAGCAAAATTAAGAACGATCAGAGTGCGTTGGAGGATATGGACGTTACTGTAGACAAATAATAGGATGACTCTTAATCGATAAAGCGATGTTAGAGAGGAATCAGAGAGACAAGCGAAACCTGAAATTCACAGATTTTGGAATACGCGACGATACTCGTGCTGTAAGCGGAGCATGACAGAATCGAGAGAAAAATTGAAGGGGTCTGATATTATGGGACAAATTACCAACTTGCTGAGACAAAGAAAGAGAGAGAGAGCTCGCGCGTAAGACTATCGACGGCAGGATTGCCTCGTCTCGTCTCGCTTTTTCGCGCGACGCACATGGTGGGATTCGGCCGTGCTGTGTGCCACCGATACGTCACATCCGCGCGTCGAGGCCAGCGCGCGACGACGCAACACGACACGACACAACGACGACGACGACGACGACGACGACGACGACGACAACGACGAAAGGAAGAGAATCGGCCTGCCTGTTGGTTTAGAAGTTAGAAAGCCGACTCGCGACATATCGCGCGACTGGCCTCGACTCGGTCAATATTTACGCAGATCCGACGTATGAAGACGAATATTTCGATGCAATATTATATTTCAGCCGCCGCTCGTATTTCGTTAATTTTTGCTTTCCTCGTGCTCCAACCGTCGCGCGGCGACGGTTTTTATTGCGTAAGACCGACTCGCTTGCGCTTTCGGAAATATCGAGGAGCGCGAGCGCGCGCGGGTGATCGATCGGCCGACCGATATCGCAAATTTCGAAGGTTATCACAATCGTCCGATTATATATGCGCGCGTCGTCGGCGTAGATATTGCATCCATATTCAAGAATGACGGGAGGACCGTCGAGATCAGCCGTTCATTAGCTTACAAATTAGAAAGTCGCGCTCGACGTCGACGTCGAGCCGCTCGGCCTCGAATACACGCGGATCGAGCAACATTCCGGCCGCGCGTTTGTTCTTTTAATTAGGCGGACAAAAGTCGGCAATCTCCGAAGACGGGACGAAGGCTCGTCGTCGGCTCGTCTCCTCTTCCCCCCTTCCGTCGTCGTTTCCATTGTTCGCAACCGCGATATTCGCCCCGTCAACTCGCCGTGTTTCCGCGTAGATCTCGCGAAGGGCGGCGGCGGCGGCGGCGGCGGCGGCGGGCGATTTAAACGTCCGCTCATATTAACTTTCTCATCTCACCGCTAAGGTGACTCTGAAATCAAGACTCGTTCGTAGCATTCGCACGCGGATAAACTCGCGGAATATCAGTGTCATCCGCTTACGAGCATTCGACGTGTTAATTCGCTCAGGAGATCTAGTAACCCGATGATGCCGTACGTCGCGAGGCTGTTACATCGTGCGGTCGTGCGTGCGAGCGATTCCGGACGAGCGCGTATCCCCGATCGAACGCGGTCGCCGCGCGCAAAGAGCCGCCGAAAGCGGCCGCGGTAATTATTTTCGCTCGGTTTCGCCACACTCTCCGGGTGACGTAATAACGGAGCGGCTGGTGTGTGCGCTCTCGGGGACTTCTCTCGCATTTCTATTACGTTTCTACCGCTTGCCGGCCGACCGGCCGCCTTCGAGACGGTGACGACCTCGGCAAGCGGAATCGTCCCGACCGAGTTCTCGAGCACCGGAGTCCGGCTGTCGTTCCGCGATAGTCCTCGGAGGACTCTCCTCTCGCATTCGGCGCTCGGCCGATCCATTGTGTCGCGTCGTCACGACGGCGGCGTAACGCCGATTTCGTCCGCGTGCGGGCATTAGAAATAGTTTCGCCGTGAGGGCATCGCCGGGCAGTCGAGGGCGGTGACCGACTCGAGGCCGCTTCAAGCATCGCCTTTCGCAGCGGGCTTTCCAGTCCCGGGTCCCGGGCCGCCGTGCCAAAATTCGCCAAGGTTTCGCGCGACCGCTAGAGAACGTTTTCTGCGCGCGCGGTGAATCCGTAAAGCCAGGCCAGCGCCGGTGGCCGCCGTCGTCTCAAGATCGAACGATCGAGAGCGCCGCGCGCGCGCTCTCGTCGAGGTAGAAATCGACGACCGAGAGGGGGTTAAGCGACGCGAGCGACTTCGCTTCCAGTGCCGAGAGCGAGAGATTTAGGATTGTCCACTTCTCTCCAGAGCTGCCGGACTCACTCTTCGCTGCTGCGCGCGACTTCTGGCATTCTTGCCTTGCTCCTCGCTATTTTGCATAACCGCCTGCGAGGCGTTCTCACGATGTCGCTCGTCGCTTGCGCGATAACCCGCCGTGTATCTGGCGTGTCAGCATTATCGCGTGATTCCTTTCGGCCTTTCGCGTATCGACCGTGCGGCGGTAGGCAGGCAGACGAGTAAGCAGGCAAGCTGGCTGGCTGGCTGGCTGGCTAGCCGGACGAGCTCGGCACCGATTCTCGTCCGGTGAGTATTCCGCGGATGAGAGATTCAATGATCGAGAGAGCCGAGGGGAGCCCCGCGTGGTCGTAGAAAAATTCTTTCAAATTCATTCCCGCCCCGGAGATTCAAGCCGTCGCGCCTTCCGCTTCACCCTTCCGCGCTGCGTGTCATCGGTTACACTGGGACACAGGGAATATCGTTAGAACGGATCCTTTTGAGAAGCGTCGACTAAACGTTACGCCGCTCGTGAAAAGTAGCCGAGGTCAAGTCGTTGATTCACGCGGACAAAAGGCCCCGCGCGTCGCGCCACCGTCGTGTGAGACGAGGAGAGACGAGGAGAGAAAAACGAACGACAAAAAAGCAAGCGAGCAAAGAAAGGGCGGAGGGGGGAGAAGAAAACGGAGAAAGAGAAACGGAGAGATCCGGTCGCGCAGTTTGGGCCTCTCTTTCATCCGAGTTCCGTCAAAAAAAAAAAAAATTCAGAAACGAAGGAGAGAGAGAGAGAGAGAGAGAGAGGAGACCAGGAGAGAAGGATAGGGGGAGAGAACTCGCGACGCACCTGTCGTCCGGCGAACTTAAGGTAAAGCACGTCGGTTTACGATTGGCCGGGGGTCGCAAGGTGTGCGCGTTCTGCGAGCGGGTTATGCGCGCGTTGAAACAGCGTCGCTAATGAGCTTTCATGAAATCCTTAGGTATTTCATGATCATAGTTACGCGCCGCTCGTAAACGGATTTATCGTCGCGCCGGTCGTTCGGACAACTCTCTTTCGGCGCGAGTTACGTGTTATGAGGAGCATCTCGCTGCCACTTATCGATCTACGAACGTCCGCTCGTCCATCACATCACAGCGCGGAATCATGCGAGTCAACTGTGTCGGGAGATAGCAGAGCGGTAAATTAAGAGGAACCAGACGATTCGTCGATATCGAGCCACTCGACTGCGGACATTTATATTTTGATCGAAGATGAGGTGTAAATTAACAGAAATGCGCAGAGTATACAAGAGTAAGAAATAAAAGGCGTAAATAAGAGAGCAACGAGAGAGAGAGAGAGAGAGAGAGAGAGAGAGAGAGAGAGAGAGAGAGAGAGAGAGAGAGAGAGAGAGAGAGAGAGACAAGTGAAAGAGGCGAAGAAATAAGACGAAAGTACAGAGAGAAGTTTGTCTCTTCGAGCTTTTTTTTTCAACCGCTCTCCTCCGCAGAGAAATTCAAACGGCGCCGATCGCGGCGCAAGTTTCGCGGCGTATCGCGCGATCACACACGCGGTGCCGATCGTCGGCGTCTTCTGTCCCAGTTGCACCGAAAACGGAAGCGATTCGCCGGAAAAAGCGATGCACCTGTCGGCCGCCTTAAGGTAGGGCGCGCGTCGGGAAAGGTGGTGCACGGATGTATCAAGGGCCGCAAGGTGCGTGTTACAGATCCAACAGGTTACGGTAACATGTGGCAGCGTGTTAGCGAGTTGTGTTCCAAGTTGCAGTAATTTCCGACATTACTGCGCCGGAAAGGGAGGGGGGGAGAGAGAGAGAGAGAGAGGCAGAAAAAGACGCGAAGCTGAGTGCGAACACGTGCCTCGTTCCGGCCACGGAATACGCGAACGCGCGACAAACACGTCCGTCGACCAATCAAACGCGCTCGCGCGCATTCGTGTGTATCCCGACGGGTGCAATCGGAGATGATTGCTCCTCCGTCGTATTTATATTTTCTTATCCGCTAATTAATTATCTCTTCGTACGATCGTCATCGCCGCGGTGACAAGCCGGCCCCGCTGTCAATGTCCGAGGTAACGCGATGCGCGGCCGGCCGCCTTTTCTTAGCCGCAAGCGTTCGCGAAAAAGAGAGAAAGAGCAAGAGTTAACGCAACCGCGTTAAATGACGGCGGGTGGGCAGCTGCGTGTCCACGCTGCGCCCCGAGAAGCCGCCGAGGCTTTTCTTCGCGGAGCGACGAAGTGTCGCGTGGAAAACGAGGCAGCGCGCGCGCGCGCGCGACAAAGCGGAGCGTCGCGCTGCCGAGGCAAATGAACTCGACGCTGCCTCGTCTAATGCAGGTTGCATTGCGGCAGGTGTACGCGAGCGCAATTTCCGTTTTTCCTTTTGCCCCGAGAGAGCAGCAGGCTACCGCGCGAGCGCTGATCGGGACGTAATGAAGAGACCGCGCGATGACCCGCACATGCTCATTGGTGTACTTCCTCGTTTAATTGCGCCCAATGCGACCGCGGGATGACGATAAGATCGCCTTCTCGCGATAATGACGGCACGCGGAGGGGAAATGCAAACGCCGGCGCGAACCAACGATTTGCAACGCAATGTTTGGCTTCTTCGTGTCGCGCGAATGTTGCAGGTTCGTGTCGCGTTGAACGAGACGCGTCTAAATTCGCGGCTTAATTCAGGATCGCTCGATTCGAAATCGAAAATTAAGCATTGAATGAGACTTCAACTTGAATTATTTCAAGCGGTCGCTTTTATCCGGATAATTAACAATAAATCTCACCATCCTATTCTTGGCCAGAATCTTGGTACGAGAGGCAGGAAGGAATTAATTTCTTCACCAATCGATTAAATTATTCATGATTACAGATACAACGATCGATTAATTTAGACGACTGGTGTCCGCCGATAATTTTAGCTTGTAATTTTAATCAAAATTTTCATTTCGATCGGTGCCCGACGTTGCGCCAAAGGGACACGCTGTCAAACTTTCTCCGATTCAATCGAAGTCGAAAAAATGTACGCAGGACTCGGAAAGACGCGGAAACGTCTCGCAGGGTGCGAGCGAATTAGCGCAAAGTCCGCGAAAGTTCGAGAGACTCCCGCCGTCCGCTCCCCTCTTCCTCCGTGTTGCAACGCGACAAAAGCTGCGAAAGAGAAAGGGGTCAAAGGCACCAGCTGCAGAGGGCTGCCCTCCGGGCGGGCCGCTTCCTCACGGCGGCGAGCGTGCATTTCCGAGCGACGCAATATGAATTCGCACGTGTTGCGCGCCCGTTACGCGCGAGAGCGAGAGCGAGCGAGAGCGAGAGACTCGGCCTCCGTCGGGCGCAAGGATCAGGAGAACGGACCCCGCCGTTCTTCCGCGGGGTTTCCTGACTTCGCGGGGAGGGCGGGAAGGTAGCTGGCTGGCTGGCTGGCTGGCGAGAGCAGGCAGGGGGCACGGTGGCAAGGGGTGCATATTCACCGGTTCGCGCAGATGCAGCTGCCGTGGCGCGGGGCGTCGTCGTCGCGCACGGGCCCGGTGCACCCCTCTCGAAAGGACTACACTCCGCGACGGCACGCACCTGGCCCTCACCTGCTCCCCCCTTTTCAATACCCGCGACGGACATGTCGCCGCCAACCAGCCGGCCCGGAACATGCGAGAGTCTATACGCGAGTAGATATGTAACGCGTGCTGCACGCAGCGCTGCCGCTGATCCGCTATCGGCGCCGCGTCGCAGCGGAACCCGCGACTCCGACTCGGGCTCAAGTGGAACCCCCGGAGCCGGAGCTGAGGCTGCTATTGAGACAGCCAGCGAGGGCTGCACAGAGGCGAGGCCTTTGCCTTCGCCTCGCTCGTCTTGGGGATGCGTGAGAGAGCTCTCTCTCTCTCTCTCTCTCTCTCTCTCTCTCTCTCTCTCTCTCTCTCTCTCTCTCTCTCTCTCTCTCCCTCTCTCTCCGTCTGGAACGGTGCTCTATTCAGCTGCGAGAGCGCGCAGCGGGAATAATACCGCGAGCATTTTTCCGGTTAATCTCGATTAGTCTCTCTTCCCTCCGAAGGAGGATCCGAGAAATTCGAGCATTTTTGCACGTACGAATATTGCGGTTTTTGTCACGGAAAAGGATGACGAGTCATGCTCTTTTATCAATGAAATTGTCTGTTTTTTTTTTCTTCTTCTTTGTGAGGACCATGGACTTTGCCTTCGAAAACCAATCGCAAGACGAGGCGAGTAGAAAACGACCGCTCGCATTCAGACCGCGGCGAAGGACAGTTTGTAGCTCGTCGAAGATCGTTAACGACGAGTGATCCGGAATCCGTCGCGGGTTTTCGCCTCGCTTATCAGTCCGATCGGACGCGATCGAAACTGTGACTTCTCCGGGCGTCGCCGGCCGATTGATTAATCGGTCGATCGATCTCGACTTCCCGCACAAAAGTCGCACAAACAGAGCCGCGTCACCGCCTGTCGAGAAAGTTCTACCTGTGGATTCGACCGGTGGAAATTTATTCGTGCCGACGGTGTTTTGATCGCGTGTGCATCGCACCGTGCTGCAGGTGCGTCACGCCCTCGTCATTGCACCTTTCTGTTTATTTATCGACGATTAGTCACTTTTTTCGTGTTGCCCAACGCGGAGAGCCGAGCTCCACCGGGCGTGAAACGCCACACAGCGCGGTGCGGCGCGAACTCTTTACGACCCCGCCGAATTGCCCTCGAAAACAGCAATTACTCCCGCGACTCCGTTTCGACTGTTTTACGCGCCGATTATCTCCTCCCCCTCAACTCCCTCCCTCTCAAGCCCTCCTATGCAGCTGTGAGCTGCCGCGCGCTGTCCGAAACTCCACATTTCGTTTCACTCCCTTTAACAACTCGTTAACAACTCAACCGCAATCGCACGCGAGAGACAAGTGCGACTGTTTTAACCACGCGCGGGTGCGCGCGCAGATATATACCACGTCATATCGGCTCATAGCCTTTCGTTCGAATTGCGGATTTATTCCTTACGATTGCATACGATTATGTCGGTTGGGATTCGACCGGATTCGTCATGGCGAACGAAAGGAACGGAGGAAAATAAAGCGAGAAAAACAAAGAGCGGAGGGGGGGGGGGGGAGAAAGAAGAATCGCGAGATGAACGGTCGAAATTATTTTCGAATACGTATTCATATATTCTCGTTCTCCTTAGCGAGGCGGACACTTTTTTTTATCTTCTACAGGAAGCAGTATTCCTTGGGATGTTACACACTCGCCGACCATTCTCTCTCGCCCCTTGCCGGAGACGAACGTGTGGACGTATCTCTCGACCGGTAACGAAACAGAGGTGCAATTTATTTGAAGAGAGTTTAAAAGCCACCGTAGGCGGGGCAGGAATTTCGCGTAACCTTGACGGCGGTTTAAACCAGAATCGAACGTTCGCGCACGTAATCGAGTCGACGACAGTGGCGATGGCGATGGCGACGGCGACGGCGACGATGACGACGACGACGACGACGACGACGAAAGAGAGAGAGTCGTTGAAAATTAAATAACGTTTCCCGTATCAGCTGTTATCTATTTAGGCTTGCTCAGGCTATCGCGTGTTTGCCCGGGAGCCCGGAGATGTTTCGTTCTCGCTCTTTCTCTCTCTTCCTCTCTCTTTCTCGCATTCCTCGAGAGAGAAACGAAATTCGTCGTTGTCGTCGTCAGACTCGTCATCGTCGCTGTACGTGTAACGTGTGCACACACACACACACACACATTCACGCACGCACAGACACGTGCTATCACCACGTGTCGACGCCGCGCAAGAGCATTTAAATTCACGAAGCCCTTTCCGTGATCTTCACGTGGCGACGTACGTAACGTCGGCCGGCCGATCGGTTTGTTTGTACAAGTTGCAGTCGGGAACTATCCAATTTACAAGGAAAGCGACCCGCTTCGGCGCGGCACGTCATGAGCGAGACACGAACCGGCCCTTTCGATAAGGGTGTGTTGGAGTCCCGGTGAATGGAATTTTTCGAGCAACAGGCGAGGGAACGCTCACTCACTAGCTCGTTGTTTCTGTTAGTGTGACGCTTCACATGTGTTGTACGAGCTGACTCATAAGTACCGCTGTCTCTTCCGTTCAAGAATCCTTCGATCGATATGAAAGGGCTCGTCGGCGCTCGACAGTGGTGTAATGTGACGTTTTTTTCAAGCAACTCGTCAAAGTAACTGCACACCCGATGTCGCGGCACATTCCTGAATTTTTTCCTAATAAATTTTTAACCTCTTTCTTCGTGAGTATTTCGAAGTCCAAAGTTATTAGCCTCGGGTAGAAATTGATACCGATGGAAGTGCCAGGACTCCTCTCGAACAGCTCATAATTTCTTCTTACCGCGGATTAATGTAGCGGAGGATTTTATATCGTGTGCTCGTTGCAGGGCGATTATTAACGCAGGTTCGAGGCCGAAGCCGTGTGCGATCGTCATAGAGCTCGTTTTACGCGTCGACTAGAGCTCTGCGTAGTTTGACACCCGATACTCGTCGTGATTATCATATTGAGTTTCATGTCGCACGGTAGCCCGCAGAAGTCGCGGAATATTATAATTTCTGTAAAAATACGGTATGCGCGAATCGTCGTTGCCGCGGGAATGCAAGGGGATAAGAAATAGAATGCCAACGGGAGGTCGAGGCGCGAGGCGTTCAAGGTGTTAAATCACGAATCGTCATCAAGCCGTAAAACTCCATAAGGCGGAAATTTGCGATCCTCGATTATGAGCGTCTATAATTTAGAAAGGTGCGAAATATGTCTGTAAGTTATATTTCTAAAAGCCGATGGCATGGAATAAAAATGAATCTCTCTCTCTCTCTCTCTCTCTCTCTCTCTCTCTCTCTCTCTCTCTCTCTCTCTCTTTGTCTCTTTCACTCTCCTGTCGCGGAACGTAGAATTTTTAATCGCGAGCTCTCCCACTCCCTGTATCTTTTGCAGCTTGACGATAAAATACTTTCGTGTCACTCTCGTCAGCGCGTTATCTTTATCTGTTTTTATCTACATTATCATTTGGAGAGTCCTCGGTAGCAAAACGTGCTGCATTAAAATGCACGACACGCCAATATCGCGCGTAAAGTTTGTTTCTCTTTCGCGCTTTTTTGTTTTTCTTATTTTTCCCTTTGTAGAAAAGTCAACCGTGAAACTTACACATTACACGCGCGCGGACGCGCATCGTAACGTGCAGAAGAAGCACGAAGTCACTCGTTGATTCACGAGGATGGTCATGCGGGTCGAGACGGATCGGCGGAGTAGATACGCTACTGACGGATGACGAGTTATCTGGCATCCGACCAATAGGAGCGCTTAGACGAGATATCCTTGTACTCTTGTAAAACGGAGGAGCAAACGCTGATGTAATACTTTTTTCGCGTTTCGCCGGAGGAGCGATCGATCGTAGTAGTAACGGGACGAAGTATACTTTCGCGGAACGATCAATAAAAGATAACTTCGCGCACCGTGCAGCCCGATAATGATATCTACTTGAATATTTGAACCTTTATTTCGGGAGACTCTTCCCAGCTGACAACAATCTCCCGGCGTCTTGGCGAGATTCCGGTGCCAAGGACCAAACCACGTGGGCGAGAGAAAGAAAGAGAGAGAGAGAGAGAGCAAGCGAAAAAGACGGAGAGACGGAGAGAAAAAAACGACGCATGAGAGCGAAGAGTTACGTGCGTCGTCCAAGTGCGCGTGCAATAAATATCGCGCGTATGTTCGCTCGACCTTATCTCTCCCCGTCTCGTTTTATTCCGATCAGCACCGACGAAATCCACGCAAATCTGAAATCATTCACGAAACCGCGGCTGCCGCCGGCTCGTTTCTTACTTTTCCTTTCCATTCTTTCTTTTTCTTCTCTTTAGTGCACCTCACGACATTATCTCAGGACGCAGAATGTCGCGCGAGACATTCGGAATGTCATCGGTATAATTAACATTCGCCGTGGACGTCTATTCCGTCAGCAGAGCGAGCGAGAGACAGAGAGAGAGAGAGAGAGAGAGAGAGAGAGAGAGAGAGAGAGAGAGAGAGAGAGAGAGAGAACGAGAGAGAGAGAGAGAAAGAGAGGACAAGAAGACAGGAGAAGGAGAGTATCAATGCACGATTAATTGCCCCGTCTGGCGCGGATGTGGACAGCGATAACGATATTCAGACGGTGCCATCACGCGCGAGTTCCTCCGCGAAAACGTGCGAGGCGCAGGGAAGATATTTAACTTTCGAGGTCGCAAAAAAGTTACGACGTCAGGGGACGTCTCTCTCTCTCTCTTCCTCTCTCTCTCTCCTTCCCTCCCTCTCTCTATCTCTCTCTCTCTCTCTCTCTCTGGAAGAAGAAGAAGAGGAAGAGGAAGAAGAGGAAGAAGAAGAAGAGGAAAAAGAGGAAGAAGAGGAAAAAGAAGAAAAAGAGGAAGCAGAGGAAAAAGAGGAAGAAGAAGGAGAAGAGGAACAAGAAGAAAAAGAGGGAGAAGAGGGAGAAGAGAAAGCAGAGGAGGAAGAAGAGGAGTAAGAAGAAGAGGGAGAGGAGGAAAAAGAGGGAGAAGAGGAAGAAGAGAAGGAAGAGGGAGAGGAGGAAGAAGAAGAAGAAGAAGACGGGAGAGGGAGAGAGATAAAGAGAAAAAGAAAAAAAGAAGAGACCGAGAAAGAAAGAAGAGAGAGAGAGAGAGAGAGAGAAAGAGGGACATAGACGGGAGGACGCAGATGATCGCCATCCCATTATAACCGAAGACCGCCTGGCACGACCCAAAATAGTCCACGTGGGACTACGTCACCGGCGATTGGACTACCTAGCATCGAAAATGCGCCGCTGCGAACGAGACACGTTGAATCGGCCTCGCCTGACGAACGCGCGCTGTTACGTGCCGCAATATATATAGTTGTATTATCTTATATGAATAATCGCAATAGCGACCACGACGTATATTCCTTCATACCTGCCTTATCTAATCCTGATGACCGATCTTATCCTAAAATAACAAACTAATAGATGTCATATCCCCGAATTCCTGCCGAATCTCTCATCATCAGCCATGACTACCCTCCGCGGGGATTTTCTCTTTTCCCTTCCCTTCCTTACCGTCATTTTTCCCATGCTCACCAAATCAATTCCCTGCTAGCACCCCTCAAGCGAACACCTAGTCTCTCTCTCTCGAGCGGTATTACACTCTTGTTGAGAATTATAAAATAGTCAGTTAACAGTCGGAGGCATAAAAGCTGATTTCTCGTTCCTCCCCAATATTCGTTTCGCCGCATCATAAGCTGTGGCAAACGTAACAATTGGTGGCAGCGGTGGGATCAAGAAGACGAAATAAAAACGACACGTGGAAGGAACGCATAAGAAGAGACAGACATTAAGAAGACTGTTAAAAGACTAAGTTATCATCGAGAGGACAAGCAGTTGAGCCTGAGGAAATTGAGTCGAGAAAACTTCATTAGTCGCAAAAATTAATGAAGCAGAAAACTCAAGGTCAGCCGCAATCCCAAATCAGTGGACTCAGCCAGGGACGTCGAGCATATTGCAGTCAGAACCTGCTAACATCCTGAGATCCGATTGACCGATCAACCCCCGACGAACGGACTACAATTCTCGAGGAAAAAGGCATAAGAACTCCAGGATCTTTTCGAAAGGAACATAGCAGCCGACATCAAGTAATCGACGAGAACGGAACTCCGTGAAAGGCTACACGTAAAAGGATCATCAGGCTTTTTCACGAATCTCATGGCTCGCGAGCCGGCTATTCTCTCTATTCAATTCATTCTCTCTCTCTCTCTCTCTGCTTCTCTCTCGCTCTCTTTCGTCTCCCGTGGAACTTTAACGGTAGCGCGAACTAATTCTCGGCCAATCTCGCGCGACTGTCATGAAACTTGCATGGGAGAAATTGGAAGACGATTGAACGCTACCCGGCGCGGCGCGCGACTCTGCTTATACGAACCAACTCGTCCTGAAAGAGCGCCGCGATATTTGGGCTTCTTCAATTCGAACCCGCGCGAACCGGCAGCGGTGAAGGAGGAGGAGGAGGGGCAAGGGCAGGAGAGAACTCGCGTTTAAGAAGAGAGCCTGCTGTTTGTTTTCACGATCATTGACCCGTACGTACTCGGTGTGTACTTGAAGTCCGGACTCGCCATCGAGAAGAGCGATCGCACGCCGGTCGTGCGCGACTCTCGACGCCGCCGCGCCGCACGCGCGAATTCCGCGGATCACCGCGCAGTCGGACAACACACTGTGCGGGCAACTTCACTCGGCCGTCTCCTGCCGTCAGGGCGGAAATATCAGGTTACCGGTCCAAATCTTATCTGACGGCCTCGATGAGATATCGAGGGAAGATAATTTTCACTGGCGAGAGTACACGATGATGAAACGACCTCGGGGCGAGTTTCCCACCGCAATCGCTCGGCTTGATCGTTTGAGTCGTTTACGGGCGTAATAATGACGAAGCGAGAGGGAAACGAGGAAATAGTGCGCGAAATCCACGCGGCGATCGCCGCGATAGAGCCATGAAGTCCACCCGGCTACCTACTGATGTGTGCATCCGATGCACGCGGTGCTGCAGCAACCGCGTGCATCGGACGAAGTCGCGAGTGTGAATGACGAGTGTGAAACCGTCCGCGTGGAATCGCGCGCTGTTACGTTACTATTACGAGTCGCATGATGCTTCCGAAGTCTTTTGGATGACGATGTCCTTGAGTTGATTTACGTGTAGCCTTCCACGGAATTCCGTTCTCGTCGATTACTTGATGTCGGCTGCTATGTTCCTTCCGGAAGGATTCTGGAGTCCTTATGCCTTTTTCCTCGAGAACTGTAGTCCGTTCGTCGGGGGTTGATCGGTCAATCGGATCTCAGGATGTTAGCAGGCTCTGACTGTAATATGCTCGACGTCCCTGGCTGAGTCCACTGATTTGGGATTGCGGCTGACCTTGAGTTTTCTGCTTCATTAATTTTTGCGACTAATGAAGTTTTCTCGACTCAATTTCCTCAAGCTCAACTGCTTGTCCTCTCGATGATAACTTAGTCTTTTAACAGTCTTCTTAATGTCTGTCTCTTCTTATGCGTTCCTTCCACGTGTCGTTTTTATTTCGTCTTCTTGATCCCACCGCTGCCACCAATTGTTACGTTTGCCACAGCTTATGATGCGGCGAAACGAATATTGGGAAGGAACGAGAAATCAGCTTTTATGCCTCCGACTGTTAACTGACTTTATTTTATAATTCTCAACAAGAGTGTAATACCGCTCGAGAGAGAGAGAGACTAGGTGTTCGCTTGAGGAGTGCTAGCAGGGAACTGATTTGTTGAGCATGGGAAAAATAACGGTAAGGAAGGGAAGGGAAAAGATAAAATTTCCGCGTGGGTAGTTATGGTTGATGATGAGAGATTCGGCAGGAATTCGGGGATATGTCATCTATTAGTTTGTTATTTTAGGATAATATCGGTCATCAGGATTAGATAAGGCAGGTATGGAGGAATATACGTCGTGGTCGCTGTTGCGATTATTCACATAAGATAATACAACTATATACATTGCGGCACATAACAACGGTCGCTCAGCCCGGATACATATATGCATTCGCGCGATTGGTCGATCGCGATACCTACCGTCATATCGCGCTTGATCGTCGCTCCATATTCTGCACGCAGGACGGGACAATAAAATCGCAACGATATCGATCGCGGTCGCGGCGGCGGCGGCGGCGGCGGCGGCGGCGGCGTAGATCGCTTCCTCGATCTCTTCTGTCGTCGGTTGCGTCGACGAAACGCCTACTCGCGGAATTATGCAGTAGGTACGCGAGAGCGAGAGTAGCGGTACCGTGCGTGTGCTTTACTCGTTCGCACGCGCCGGCGAATATCGCCGCGCGTTCGGGACACCGCTAGAATTCCGTCTGGTCCAGTTTTCGGGCGTGAGCCGCGCGCGAGCTAGTTACGTCCGGACGCGACGATCCGTTTCTCCTCCTTCTTCCTTCGTCTCGCACGGGCGCGCACGTAGGCGTCGCCCGTACGAGACACCGGTGTGTATTGAAGAATTGTTATTGTTAACTTATTGTCGGGCTGTCGGGCGCAGCGAGATAAAGTCACTCGCTGCAGAGTGAATTTAACAGTTTCGCGATAAGATAATGGCTCGCGATTTGCAGGTTAACGAGCTAATACGCAGTTCGTCGTCGCCGAAAAACGGCGCAGCGCGTCGCGGCCGGTCGATCACGCGACTCGAATGGAGAGTCCAGTCGCGGATGAGGGAACGCGCTCCTCAGTCCTTCGCCCTTCAGCAATGCCACCGTGCACTCGTCATGCGTTACTCACCCAGAGATCGTCCAAAGTGATGGAATTGTCCGTGTAGAAAACGAGCACCTCGGCCGCAAGCGGCGATGTCTCGCGCAGTTTTGATGCCAGCAGGAGGCAGGCGGTGCCGAGCAGCTGCAACTGCGACTTCCTGATCGGGCAGATCGAGAGGAACCTGTCGACGTAGTTCATCGACAGGGGAAAGACCTCGTCCTGGCACTTCTGCTCCTCGCATACCTGCGAACAGGACGAAAGAACCGGAGATCAGACCGGCGTAGCGCAACGCCGCGCGGCGCGAGCTCGCGTGACAGGGCGGCGGGATCGCGCGCGCTTCAAGGCCGCGATCGGAGCGGTCGCGATAACGTCCGATACGCGACGGACGCGGCGAAGCCCCGGCGGCGGGTTTCGCGAGTAGTTTACACGCTTAGCGAGTGGCGAACGAAACGAACTCTCAGCGAGAGTCTCGATCGTAGCGAGATCGATCGGCCGCGTCTTCGGCGGAATCGATTCCGACCGAAAGAGCCGCGGCTCTCTCTCTCTCTCTCTCTCTCTCTCTCTCTCTCTCTCTCTCTCTCCCTCTCTCTCCCTCCCTCTCTCTCCCTCTCTCTCTCTCTCTCTCTCTCTCTCTCTCTCTCTCTCTCTCTCTCTCTCATTCCGGCTCGAAAATTCATTTCTCTTTTTTCTCTATTTCTCTTTTTCTCTTATAAGTCATTCGGTTTTCCCGCTGCTGGTTGACCGGAGGGCTCGCGTGGTTTGTCGAAAGCAACCACCTATGTGAAGCTGGACCCCATTATCAAAAGTTGAAAAAAATGATGAGAGTTCCAGTTGCCCCCCGAAGAGTTCTAGAGTTCTCAATCGGTTTTACAAATAGTTCTGGCGTTTTAAGCAGTCAAAAAGGCAATTGAAAAAAGAGGGGGCCAACTTCACAAAACCGTCCACTTTAGCGAGCTAGAAATCTTTCATTTCCGCCCGAATCGATTCAAGTCATAAGCAAAATCGATAGAACTCTTCGGGGGGCCACCAGAACTCTAAAGAAACTGACCGATTTTCGAAAAAAATTTTTTCCTATTTGGACTTAGAAACTTTTGTCGAAAATCGATCAGTTTCTTTAGAGTTCTGGTGGCCCCCCGAAGAGTTCTATCGATTTTCCTCATGACTTGAACCGATTCGAGCGGAAATGAAAGAGTTCTACCTCATCAAAATATCGCCGATGTCGAATTTTCTAAGTCCAATTAAGAGAAAATTTTTTTTTCAAAAATCAGTTTCTTTACAGTTCTGGCAGCCCCCCGAAGAGTTCTATCGATTTTCCTCATGACTTGAACCGATTCGAACGGAAATGAGAGAGTTCTAGCTCATCAAAATATCGCCGATGTCGAATTTTCTAAGTCCAATTAAGAGAAAATTTTTTTTTCGAAAATCGGTCAGTTTCTTTAGAGTTCTGGTGGCCTCCCGAAGAGTTCTATCGATTTTGCTTATGACTTGAATCGATTCGGGCGGAAATGAAAGAGTTCTAGCTCATCAAAGTATCGCCGATGTCGAATTTTCTAAGTCCAATTAAGAGAAAACATTTTTTTCGAAAATCTGTTTCTTTAGAGTTCTGGTAGTCCCCCGAAGAGTTGTATCGATTTTCCTCATGACTTGAATCGATTCGAGCGGAAATGAAAGAGTTCTAGCTCATCAAAGTATCGCCGATGTCGAATTTTCTAAGTCCAATTAAGAGAACATTTTTTTTCGAAAATCGGTCAGTTTCTTTAGAGTTCTGGTGGCCCGCCGAAAAGTTCTATCGATTTTCCTCATGACTTGAACCGATTCGAGCAGAAATGAAAGAGTTCTAGCTCATCAAAGTATCGTCGATGTCGAATTTTCCAAGTCCAATTAAGAGAACATTTTTTCTCGAAAATCGGTCAGTTTCTTCAGAGTTCTGGTGGCCCCCCGAAGAGTTCTATCGATTTTCCTCATGACTTGAACCGATTCGAGCGGAAATGAAAGAGTTCTAGCTCATCAAAATATCGCCGATGTCGAATTTTCTAAGTCCAATTAAGAGAAAATTTTTTTTTCGAAAATCAGTTTCTTTACAGTTCTGGCAGCCCCCCGAAGAGTTCTATTGATTTTCCTCATGACTTGAACCGATTCGAGCGGAAATGAAAGAGTTCTAGCTCATCAAAGTATCGCTGATGTCGAATTTTCTAAGTCCAATTAAGAGAAAATTTTTTTTTCGAAAATCGGTTTCTTTAGAGTTCTGGTAGCCCCTCGAAGAGTTCTATCGATTTTCCTCATGACTTGAACCAATTCGAGCGGAAATGGAAGAGTTCTAGCTCATCAAAGTATCGCCGATGTCGAATTTTCTAAGTCCAATTAAGAGAACATTTTTTTTCGAAAATCGATCAGTTTCTTTAAAGTTCTGGTGGCCCCCCCAAAAGTTCTATCGATTTTCCTCATGACTTGAACCGATTCGAGCGGAAATGAAAGAGTTCTAGCTCATCAAAGTATCGCCGATGTCGAATTTTCTAAGTCCAATTAAGAGAAAATTTTTTTTTCGAAAATCTGTTTCTTTAGAGTTCTGGTAGCCCCCCGAAGAGTTCTATCGATTTTCCTCATGACTTGAACCGATTCGGGCGGAAATGAAAGAGTTCTAGCTCGCTAAAGTGGACGGTTTTGTGAAGTTGGCCTCCCCTTTTTTCAATTGCCTTTTTGACTGCTTAAAACACCAGAACTATTTGTAAAACCGATTGAAAACTCTGGAACTCTTCGGGGGGCAACTGGAACTCTCATCATTTTTTTCAAATTTTGATAATGGGGCGCCAGCTTCACATAAGTAAAGCAACCACGATCGTGGAGTGGGCCGAACCGTTGGGGTTTCTCATCGAAACTCCCTCGGCGCAATCTAAACTAACGACCCGACTCGCGTCTGAATCGCCATTTTTTTTTATTTATCGTTCGAGTTTCCTGCTGATGTTGATCGAGAATTCGCGAGCGACGGTATTTGCAAGCGCGAGGCACATGAAATCGCGATCTTCGGGACACTGTTTATCCTCCTTCTTGATTTTCCTCATTTTCCCAAAGGGCGTCTTGGGGGACATCTATAGAGTGAAAAGCCACGTATTTTCGCGCCACGTATTTGCATAATCACTGCGACTGACATAGGCGTAGGCACGCCCGGGTATCGCACCGGATTTCCTCCGATCGCATTTTAACGAGCGCATGGCCACCAACGGTCGCGGGTCGATCGCCTTGGTCGCGCAGGTCGGGGAACTTTTCGACTTCAGGTTCTCTCTTTCTCCCTCTGCCTCTCCTTCTCGTCGGCCGAACTTTGCCGCTCGAAGCCCGACGATCCTGACGTTCGGCGCTCGCGGATCTTTCCAGGATTCCCACAGCTTCTCGAGAAGCCTCTCCGAGAGAGACCAAAAAAGAAAGAAAGTGAGAGAGAGAGAGAGAGAGAGAGAGATCATGATTCATGAAACGAAAGAGAATTCCCGTCGCGCCTTATCGCTGTAATTTATCGCGCGCATCGAGCGCGCAATCACGACCAACGAAACGAATCGTGCGTCGCGATGGCCAAGCATCTCGGACCGAGACCGGGCGTCTCTTTGAAGTTCGGGGACCACTGAATTACGGCAGGATCGCGAATTAGCTCCGCCAGAGCGCTTCGGGGTGCCGAGGCGACGGACGAACGAACGAACGAACGAACGAACGAACGAACGAACGAACGAACGAGCGAACGAACGAGCGAACGAACGAACGAACGAACGAACGAACGAACGAGCGAGCGAACGAACGAACGAACGAGCGAACGAACGAACGAACGAACGAACGAACGAACGAACGAGCGAACGAACGAACGAACGAGCGAACGAACGAGCGAACGAACGAACGAACGAACGAACGAACGAACGAACGAACGAACGAACGGTCGTCGTCGAGGCGCGAGAGAAAAACTTATTGAGCGTGACCAACGATCGCCAGCCCTCGGCCGCACGCATGCACGCATGTACGCGTGTATAGGCTCACGCACGCATGCACCCTCTCGTAATTACCCCGCCGCCACCACCAATTAGCAGCAGCGGCTTAACGAAATAATCGCGCTACACGTCGGCGAAAATCATATGTAAGGCCGGTCTCGCCGGAGAGAAAAAGAAAGGGAGAAGAAAGAGAGCCGAAGAGAAAGAGGTAGGCAAGCAGGCAGGAGAAGGTGAGGGAGGGAGATCGAACGAAATCGCTCTTCGAGAGCATAATCGTGCATCTGTTCAAACATCGACGAAAGCCGATCGAAACGAAGTCAGGGGCGAAGGAGAAGCCAGGGAATTCAGGAGCGGCGGAACGAAGCTCGCGCGAGTCGGCGACGGCGGAGGATCCCCAAGAGGCGACCAAGAGGTTCTTCTCTTGGGTGCTTGTTCGCGCGACCGTATCGCGACGTGATATTCTGTTTGCAGCGTTACAAAATGTACTCGAGCGCGATTGAGCTCGTCAAATGCGATATGAAATATTCCTTGTTGATGAAAAAGGAGCGTCGTGAGACGTCTCCAACCATGTGTGTGCGTATGTGTGTGTGTGTGTATCACGGAATAATACTGGTCTCGGTAACGCGATGTCACGCAAGCAGCACTCACGCGCAGAACTCTTCCTGCTTTCGCATTTTGCGCGGATAAGAAGCGCGCGGTTAATTCACGCTGAGTTTTCATGACACACGATTGCGTTCGCTTAACCCGCGAACGGCGATTTCTCGCTCGCGAGAGTTCGAGGACGAGCTGATCGACTGGGACAATTAGCGAAAGTCATTGCGCCGAAACGTGACTCCGCATTTGCATGCGCGATCCACATTTTAATTGCTAATCGATAAAGCAACGTCTCGGCCGGCTCCGCAAGAGAGAGAGAGAGAGAGAGAGAGAGAGAGAGAGAGAGAGAGAGAGAGAGAGACGAGCAGCCCCGCGAGGAATTCTATTACTCTTATCTGCGTGACTTTATCGAACTCGCTGATCTTTCATAAGTTCGGCGCCAATTAAGCAGAATTCCCGCCGATAAAAGCCGGCCGGCCGGTGTTATGTCTCTCTTTCTCGTGCATTGATGATAATCGAGAGACGGAGGCGCGCATCGCGCGCGCGCCACCTCCTCGTCCCGGACGTTTTCGCTCGCAAAGGATAAGGAATCCGCAGGAGGACTCTCGAACGGAGGAAGTTCGGAAACCGGTCGACAAATCCCGATCGGCCGGCCTCGGGTTTGCGCGAGCCGATAACTCAACACCTTCGCTATCAGCGGAGTTTGCGCGGTTTTATATACAGGGTGACGCGAGAAAAGCGCGTATGAGCACCTTCGGTGTACCTGACACGCGCGTGTTACATCAAACAACAGCTGTGCGCGTATCTCGCGGAGTTGCTTCGGCTTTCAACTCGATCGTGCCAAGAGTTTCGTCGACGCGATGCGGGTCGCCCCCTCCTTCCCCGTGTCCCTCGAGAAACAAACTATTTGCCTTGCGAGTTCTCTTTCTTCCTTTGTGTTTCCCCATCTCTCTCTCTCTCTCTCTCTCTCTCTCTCTCTCTCTCTTTCTTCAACGATTTGTATCGTTGAATACGCTAGTTTGCGCTTCCAGCTTCCCGCCTAATGAAACACAAAAACATAGGTCCGCGTTTGACACCTTTCGTCGGCTCGTCGAGACACAATCTCCAAGCATGCACCGTATAATTGCGACTGCCGCGGACGGCGACCGCCGCGAAAAATCGACTACATTCCATCGACGCGAGCACGAGAACGACCTGTCAGTGTCATGTTGGTCGGATCGACGCGCGGCGCAACGTCGAAGAATTCGTGACGGCTACGACGTATGCACGCATGCGTGCGTACGTAAAACTCGACTTGCCTTCGTCGCGAAACGCACTACCGAAGCCATCGCGCAAATTTGACCGTTGCAATTAGACGTCTAGGATGCGAGAGCAATTAAGCGCAGCCGACGAAAGGAACGGATGCTAAACAACAAGTCGCGTGATGTAACGAAGACGAAGACGTTAAATGCGATGCGCGCACAACGCGATTATCTCTCTTTCTCTCTCTCTCTCTCTCTCTCTCTCTCTCTCTCTCTCTCTCTCTCTCTCTCTCTCTCTCCTGATATTACGATATTACTGATATTAGGTTGAGGTATTCCTCTCGGCAGCCGGCGACGTCGATGGCCGAAATATCGACGCTTTAATTATCTCCGCTGATCTGGTAAATCCCCGCAATATCGGGGATATATCGCAACGATTCGATCGAGGCAGCGCAAGTCCGATCGGCCAGGACGATAGACGAATTTTCGAGCGATTGGCGTGCGAGATACGCGCTCTCAACGCTACCGAGAGAAATCCGGCTTTATCGAACGCCTACCGTCAACATCGTGGGCTCTCTCGCTGATGGGAAAAGAAAAACGATCCGTTTCTGCGATGGGAGAAAGAGAGAAAGAGCGAGAGCGTATATCGAGCTGCAGGGGCACACGCCGCCGGGACGTGAGCGCGATATAACTCGTATCGTTTCGCTCCGATTTGAACGAGAGCGAGGTAAAGCGCCGAAGGAGCAGGACGCAACAATCCGGTCCAGAGAAAGAGAGAAAGAGAGAGAGAGAGAGCAGTAGAGAGGAATTCATTACTATATTCGACGAAGAAGGAAGTCCAGCACGGAAGCCGCGCAAGGGACGACATTTAATTCGTCGACGCAACCGATCGTCTCTCTCGACGCCTTTTTTTATTTTCGCTGGACGATTCGCTCGAAATCTCCTTACTGAGGCTTCACGAGAAGAAAGCAAAAGGCGTACATTGAATAAATAACAATTAGCGCGTATAAATCGGTGTAGTTGCTCGGATATCCGGGAAGAGTTACCGCGATCGAAAATCTCTACTCGATTTGTGCATTAATCACGACCGCGAAATTATTTTCTTCCCCCTTTTAGGAATTCAATTACGCTCCGCGAAATGCCCGAGGGGCAAACCGAGGTTGTCACCGCAAACGTCGTGACGATCGAATCTATTTGACGTTGCAACTACCGTGACGATCAACAACGCGATCTACTTCTACTGGAGGGATCGAAATGATCGGTTTCCCCGGAAGACGCGAGGGCAGCAAAAGTGTCGAATTGTTTCTTATAGCTTGACTCGAGGTACGCCGAAAATGTAAAATACACGCAAAATTATGCAAATTGCATAAATTCGGTTGATCCTCGCAAGAAATAACAGACCGTTTATCTCGAGCGCTTCTAGTGTTAATTTGTCGCCTCGATCGTCCAAGGCGAGCGGCGAAATCGCGCTGATAAGCGCACACAGACCGTCTAATCTTAACTTCCTAATATATTTAATTCGGGCAGGTGTAATTAAACTACAAGCAAATGACCCGCGATAGCTCGCAAGTCGCCATACGTGAGCGGCATGGAGTATCGATATCGCGAAACTGAGAATATAGCCGGCGAGAGAATCGAGCGATCAGGGTGCTACCTCGTCGCTCTATTTCTCTCACTCGCTCTCACAGCGCTCAGAGAGCGCTCTCTCGCTCGCCCTCGCAGCGCTCCCTTTGTCTCGCGCCCGCGCGACGCGCGTGCCGCGTGCGAATCCCGGCCTTTAAATCGGCAGAATCGAATCGGGGAATCGGCGAACGCCGCGTATATAAAAGCAAACGAGATCGGCCACCGCTATCGGCTGCTCTTTAATCGACGAGCACGCGCTCGATGTCAATCGCGGAGGACAATTCCGTTATCGGCAGCTTTGGAAACGCGGCCGGCGACGTAAGTCGCGGCTTATCAGCGCCGCCGGGCCGAGTTTTCAGCTCAATGACGACGAAATGTCAAAATCGCCGTCACGCTGCGACTGTTTCCTCGCCGTGCCGAGGGAATTAATTTCCGCCGAATTACGAACGCGACATTGCGGTAAACAGGAATAATCGCCGCGGAAAGAGTGTGATTATGCGCGGCGAAGCGCGTTGTTTCCTCACGGAGAGCGATTCAGCCTACGAATTAACATACACGTATATAATTTTACATATATTAAAAGAGAATAAGAATATAGAGATTGAACCTCTTTCTCGCCGAGCCTGGGAAAAAAGAGCGACCATTCATGTCATTCGTCCGGGTCTCTCTCTTTCTCTCTCTCTCTCTTTCTCTCTCTCTCTCTCTCTTTCTCTCTCTCTCTCTACCTCTCTGTCTCGAGTCCGAAAGTACAGATATGTCGTTCTATTTCGGGGAAATGAACAAATCTCGATTAAGGGGGGAAAAAGCCCGTTAAACGCATGAAACGCATTATGTATGAGCCAATTCAAAGAGACCGCGTTAATATTACAGAGGGGACATTGATACGTAAAGACAATTTTCCGTCTAATTTATCTTTCTCATCCCCCCGCCTCCCAGTACGTTTCAACTATCACACTCGTTCTACATATACTTCGGGGTGCAATTTAAAAAAATTAAATGAAAAGTGAATGATCGAAAAGTGGAAACGTGCGCGAAACTTAGCCCAAGGGATCAATAATCTTATTACTGTTTACTGTTTGGCTCTTCGTACAAAACGTGAACAGTGAAAGTGAAAACGTGAAAGTGAATAAACAAAAGGGGCCAACTTCATTTCATTTTTAAGTGGGGGTAAATCCGAGGACTTATAATCGGCGATTTTAACTTTAACTTTAACTTCGCGATCGATGCACGATGTCTCTCTCTCTCTCTCTCTCTCTCTCTCTCTCTCTCTCTCTCTCTCTCTCTCTCTCTCTCTCTCTCTCTCTCTCTCTTTCTCTCGATACGTCGCGAATGAATCTTCCCGAGAAATTCCGATTTACGATGCGCTGTTGCCTTAAACCTTTAATATCTCTTCGGAGATAGCCGGCGTGTGTAGCCGGCTTAAGTGTCTCGCATGTGTATCTAAAAATTCGCATATTAAAATCGAATAAATCTTATTCCGTCGGAATATTTTCGTGAAGACCCGGCGATCGCGCGCCGTAAGTATCGCGAGCGCGTGTCGTCGTCGTGTATTCGCATTCGCGCGTTCGTTCGTCGACAAAGAATTCCGCGAACTGCGGAATCTCAGGATCACAATGGACCGGGCTCGGGACAAAAGAGACGCGACAGGCTTCCGATCGCCGTGGAAACACTTGACGATTCCGTGCGTGAGCGAAAGCGAGCGGGCGAGCGCGCGCGCGAAAAAGTGAAGGAGAGAAAGACGATCGGTTGCATCTTAATCGCGAGCAATTTAAATGCCCTCACGAACGACGATCTGATGAAGATACAGCGGCGGCAGAAATAGTGTCATCGCGCTTTTGTCCGCGAAGTCGACTGTCTTTCGTCGGAAGCGAGACCTTACGAGACGTTACCGCGCGTTTTACGACGCACGTTCCGAGAATATTCCAAATTGGCGAAACAATTAAAGCCCCGCGGAACGCATAATTTCAGAACCACCGACCGCGCGCGCGCGCGCGAGAGAGAAAGAGAACGCATTGCTGAATATGGGGAATCTCAATCGGCGGGAGATTGCTATCGGTGCGCGTGAAAACACGTGGCGATCAAGATGGAAGAAAGAGAAAAGAGACACATGCGCGCATTAATTTTTAGTGTGTTCGCCGCAACAATGCGCTCGTCCCGGCTGCGATGTAAACGCAACTGTTGCCTTATCCGGTTATTAATATCGACTTTCGCGCTTCCTTTGTCGGTACGTCAACGTCGACTTTGCATAATTCGACGACCGCGCTCTCTGTTCGACTCACCACCCTCGAAATCGCGCGGGGCTCGAGAAGGTGGGGAGGAATTCAAGCCACGAAAAAGATACGTGGACTCTCTCTCTCTCTCTCTCTCTCTCTCTCTCTCTCTCTCTCTAGTCCCGGCGTGGCCGCGTTATACACCGAGGGAACAGAAATTCTCACACGCGCCCGCGTGGAAATTGACCTTCATCCGTCCGCCGGGTGTATATTTAGATACAAATCAATTCAATTACATTGTTCTTTAAGAGTACCGATCCAACACACAGCCGCGTTTACCCTCGGTGTTTTTAAATCGACGAATAATAATAAATTGTCGATGTCGGTCGCGTCCGAGAATAAGATTCACGAGTGACAACGACAACATTAGACGCGTCGGTGCGAGACCTTTAACTCTGCAGCGGTGACATGATTTACAATAGCGCTGTATTCTGCTTACATAAATATAGGTAAGTTATATATAAACTCGGAATATAATTCTTTCCAAATTCTCTCTCTCTCTCTCTCTCTCTCTCTCTCTCTCTTTGCTCTAGTAAAATATTAACAAAATTATATTAAATTAATTATATTATATATTATATAAATTATAAATTATAAATTAATTAAATTATAAATTATATATTAATTATATTAAATTTAACAAAATTTAATTTTATTAAAAATGTCGACACGGAGCTTCAATTCTAGATCGAGACGCTTTCTCTGTCTCTGCTTCTCTCTGTCTGCTTCTCTCTCTCTCTCTCTCTCTCCTTCTTTCGTAACTGAGATGTCTCTCAAAAGAAACACGTAATCGTTTACGTCTTACGACCGCGGGAATTTGCCGGCGTCGATTAACTTCCAATCGTGACTCGATCGTTTCTATCTTTAGCCGCTGCCTTTCGAAAAGGCGCCTGAGAGAGGCATCGAAGCGCGTTATCCAAGTTAACCGACGCGCAATCGATTTTACCTCTCGGGACTGATTTTATCTGACAATTTCTACTCCATTCGAGCAAAGCTCGCCAATTAGAATCTGCTCAGTCGTCAAAGGCGAGCGAGCGAGCGAACGACAGAAAGAAAGAAAGAGAGAGAGAGAGAGAGAGAGAGAGAGAGAGAGAGAGAGAGAGAGAGACAGAGCAAACGAGCCGCTCCGTGAGCTTCTCGGTAAAGAATGCCGCTGCGCGATCCCTACCGCGAGACTGCCAGAAGCCTGCGCCGCCGATGCCGACGCCGTCGCTGCCGACGACGACGATAATGACGACGACGACGACGGTAACGACAATAACGCGCGATCCAGGCGTACATCGCCGGCTCGTCGGGAGACTTTACGTATGCGACAGGCGGCGATTCGCCGCGCGCGGCTGACGTCGACACGTAAACCGGAAACGGCACTCACCTCCAACATCCATTCGGCGACGATCTTGCGCATGAACGGCGAGATATCCCTCTGCACGCACTCGAAGTATGAGCTGCTGGGCGCGTACCGTTCCTCAGTCTGCAGCAAGTTCTGCAGGACTCGGTCGTCGTCGAGGAGAGCCGGGTCGGCGTAGGCCCGGCAATTGTTCTCCGTGGTCTCGCAGCAGAGGAGATCCATGATGATGACGATGATGACGACGACGACGACGACGACGAGGATGACGACGGGCGAGCAAGTGTCTTCGGCAATGACGACAGTCCCGCGATCGCCACACCTCGAGAGACTCGCAGCCGGCTGGCGTTCCCGTTCGCGTCCCCCCGGAGAAACGTCGTCCCGGCTCTCGCTGTGTTCTGTCCACGTGCTCGCTCGCACGTTCTCGCTGGATCTCCGCGAGAGAAGACGAGACGGCGTGAGAAAGGGGAAGGGCGGCACGGAGACGGGAGTCGGGGGGCACTTAACACTTTTTCACAGCGACGAATCGTATAACGATGACGACGACGGGGCGCTCGTTACGGTAGCCCGAGACGAGACGGAGACACTCACCTCGCGACGAGTCGCGAAACGCAGCGACGACGTCGACAGCACGGGCGTGCGTGTTCGTACGCGCTGCTACGTGTGCACGCGTGTGCGTGTACGTGCGAAGTCGCAGTCCGAGCGAGACGAGAAAGAGAGAGAGAGAGAGAGAAAGATAGAGAGAGAGAGAGAGAGAGAGAGAGAGAGAGACAGAGAGAGAAAGAGAGAGTAAGGAGTGCCCGTTTCTCGGTAGTTTCTCACGCACTACACATTTTCCTCGCTCCTTATCCGGGGATCGATTCTTCTCTCTCACTCTCTGGATATGTTATGTCTCTCTCTCTCTCCCTCTCTTCTCTTGTCGTGACGACGGCGACAAATCGTGGACGTTGGTCTCTCCTCGGTGCTGCTTACTTCCTTCCTCGTCGGCGGCTCTTCGGCTCACTCCCACACACGTGTGTTACTCGGGCGAATCAAGGCGCACAGAGCGTAGATACGAATAAATAATCACGGAAGGGTCTTCAATAAATAAGCGTAGCGTGAGCGTAAGCGCGCGTACGTAACGCTACTCTCTCGGCCACGGTGGCACTAAACTCGTGTCGCGCGACTCGCGTGTCTGTCAGTCAATGCGCTCCGGTCGTCTGGTTTTGCCGGAAAGTCGTGAGAGGAGAGGGAGAGAGAGGAGAGCTCAGGCAGGCAGGCAGGCAGGCAGAAGCTAGGTCCCGAGGACCGGTAGCGATGGCGGAGGTGCGGAAGGTACCGACAATGTGCGGGAGACAAAAAATCACCTTCCCTGGAGCGAGGGGAAACAGCAGGAGAGAGAGAGAGAGGCAACCTCCTCGGCTCGGTCAGTCCGTCTGGCCTGCGGTCGAGATTTAAATGTCCTCTGCGCGAGGAGCACGAGAATCCCTCTCCACTTTCTCACGAACCGACACCGACGACTTATCAGGTCAAAATGCCGGCGTTGCTCGACGCGCTGCCGCCGCGCAGCGCTGCTCTCCCCACCAGCGCGGCGCCAGCGCGTCACGTGGAACTTAAGTGTACCACCACCACCGTCGTCTTCGCTGGAGAACGACGACTTGGTCGTGGTGGCGCCGCTTCGGCAGGGCAGTCGGGGCGCGGCGATGTTGGCGGGAAGGAGGGTGAGTATGTGCGTGCGTGCGTGCGTTGTGTCGCATCGTGCGTCGCATCGCGTCGCATCGCGCTAGTGCGTCCGACACCTTCGAGGAAATTTTTCGATTTTCTCTCTCTCTCTCTCTCTCTCGCTCTCGCTCTCGCTCTCGCTCTCTGCGTTCACCGAAAATATAGTCGACGTTACGTGGCATTCCTGCACAGGTAGATACGCCGCGCGCGCTAATGGATTCTCTAACTCTGGCCAGAGGATGCTCGTCGAAAGGCCGAAAGTTAAAGCCGACGGTGTCCCCCTATTGTGCGCGCACGTATACGTGCGCTCGACAGTGAGGAAGCTCCGCGGATACACCGAGCGAGAAAATCGGGATTCTCCCGATTGTTATGAATGTAGTAGACTCCCTCTCCGTCTCGACACTCCGTGTTGTTGTCCTCCGTGTCTCCCGCCTCGGGACACCTGTTCCCGACGATGACAAGCCGACGGTGTTCGGCGATGTTCAAAGGCGCCCGGGTCTCCTCCTCGACTACCTCTCACGTTTCTATGAAGCTTCTAACGAGCGGCCGAGCACGCTTGTCGAGCGGAACCACGGATTCCTGACCGCGTAAATTGTCTCGCATCGATCCTCCGTTCGGGCATTAATTATCGGCTTGCTTTCTTAACTAATAACTAAGGAGCTCGCGATGATCTGTTGTAAAATGAGCTTCGTCATACACGAGCCGATTCCTCATCGGCGAGCGGCCGATGGACAATGGGCGCCCTTGCAACGACAGTCGCGCCTCTTCTTCTGGTTCTCCTCCTCCTCCTCCTCCTCCTCCTCCCCCCCTCTCCCCTCCTTTCCTTCCTCCCCCCTCCTCCTCCTCCACCACCTCCTCCATCTCCTCTTCCTCCTTCTCTTCGCCGCTGTAATAGAGGTATTCGCGAAGTTATGCGTTTTCTTCGTGAGAAAGTTAAATATCGTATTTTTAAGCGCGTACTCGCTCTTACCGCCGGCCTTGGAGGCCCCCGTTTGTAGACGGCCCGACACTGAACGAGCGGAGTAGAGCTCGGTCGACTTCGGTCCCATTCGCTTTCGTTCGTTCATCCGAGACACCGCAGCTCTCCTCCACGTTCTCGCTCCTCCTTGCCGACGAGCCTCTCTCGGGGCCCGACTCTCGACGAGTTCGCGTCTCTTCGACCGACCGACTCGCTCGCTCACTCGCTCGCTCAGCCGGCCGGTCCGCTCTATCGTGAGAACCCGAATAATCAAGGACAAAGCTCTCCAAGGACCCCTATGAATATCTTCCACAGCACAGCGGGATGTGTTTCCTAAAGTCCAGGCGCGTTCGCTCCGACAGAGAATGACACATCGCGCGAGTCACGTGCTCGCGCTCGCGCAAGTCGTTGTACGCTACGCGCGTCGTCGTAAGTCGTAACGCTCGGCAATTAATAATTTCCTCGATGCGACGTAACGAGCTTCGAAAGAGACTCATCGCAGAAAGAGTCCCCCGAGTCCCTCGTTGAGCCGCGCGTGTTTTTCGCTCGCTTTCCGCGCGAAGAAATTCGTCTGAGCATGCGGAATTCCTCGCTCTTCGGGTTACGCACGTAGAAGAAGCCTCTCGGGTGTCCGCTTGAACGTTCGCGCTTCGTGTTGTAAATAAAAATAGAAGCGACCAGACGTGCGCGCGGTGATGACGGTCGCCGAGAGAGGTATTGCTACGGATACCTTCCGCGAATGAAAGCGAGCTTCTTCTGAATGAAGCCTCTATCCGCGACGCTAATTCGCGTCGCGAAGATTCCAGTTTCGTGCGTGACGCCGAGTGACCCTGTGAATAATCGAAAGCCGGAGTTGAGGTATTTCCGGCGTTTTCAGCAGCTCGACCGCCGAGCCTGAAACGGAAATTCGGGACGCGAGTTTGGAAGTCTGTTCGCTCGTAACTCAGAAATTATTGACGCACCGATAGTTTCTCAAGAGCAAAAAAGCCCTCGAGAGAGAGAGAGAGAGAGAGAGAGAGTGAGTCTGAAGCGAGCCATTCTTGCGCTTCGACGAATCGGCTGATAAACAAGTCGACGAGATTCGAAAAATTTATCGAGCTCGGCCGTCTTAGGGATTCCTCGTGCATACGCACGAAGGGGAAGTAAGGGTCGCTTCCGGCGAATAATTTCAAGCGATTGGCCGCAAGTGAGGAGGAGGAAAAGTGGAGGAGAGGTGGAGTGAGAGTCGAACTCCACGTAGGAGCTGCAATGTCCTTCGCGCACGAAAGTGCCCCGTGTGGAACTTCGCCTCGTTTACGCGTACTACGTTTTTACTACACAATGCGTACGCGACGTTATACGGGACTCGGTTGCGACTCTTCGCGACCGGATATGTGCCGTGAGTATAAGTTGGGATACGCGACGCGTATGACGAATGACGCTGCGAGTGTATGCATGAGGCGACCGCGCCATCGTCGTCGTCGTCGTCGTCGTCGTTGTCGTCTTCACGATCGTGTCGGTGGTAATCGCTACGAAGTAACGTGAGCTTTTCTAATACAGCGAGTTGAATGACGAGCGCGCGTAATGAACCTTTTCCGTCGCTCCGCGACACGTCGCTTGAGACTTTTTCTTGTCGAAAGTGTTTTTTTTTTTTTTTTCATACAATCTAACGTTCAATTTTTTTTTTTTTTTTTTTTTTTTTTTTTTACGGGAAAATTGTTGGGTGAGCAAAGATATGCTGTGAGGAAGATCACGGTTTAAGTCCACGAACGGTCGTGTGAACTTCGGCGATTGGAACTTTCGGGAAAGATTCCTGACGCCTCTATCTCGCCTCTCGTAATAGTTGGCTCACAAAGTAGAAAGTGAGCGCGGTCTGGAAGATACCTGCGAAATGAATTAAGTCTACCCGAGCGTTAAATTACGCCGTTATTTACAATTCCGCTATTATCAGTACACACGTGCTATATAATGCTAGATAAGATAAAGTTCCAAATCACAAACGATCACACCGAGCTCGCTGCTGAATATCCACAAAGTAAGAAGCGAGAAGTATCTCAGGCTTGGGCACACGTGCATGCGTAAATCTGCGCATCCTCCCGATGTGTATTAAGTAACACGCAAGATGCAATTAACGCGCGGAAACAACACGACGCAAAGTCGTCACTTTGCGCGACTCGCAAGAGAACGCGACCACTGCTCATGCTCGCTCGGGCGAGCAAAAATGTCCCGTGTGCACTATCAGACGTATCATTAGGCGCTCAATGTACGATCGGCGCACAGTCGTGTTAATAAACGTCAGCAACGATTACTCGGCGAAGGAGGTGCAATTAGGATTCGCCGGGCGCGAGGCCGCCATCGCGGCAGAACCTTCCGCACGCTCTCCCTCTCTCTCTCTCTCTCTCTCTCTCTCTCTCTCTCTCTCTCTCCCTCTCCCTCTCTCTCTCTCTCTCTCTCTCTCTCGCTCTATCTCTCTCTCTCTCTCTCGCTCTGTCTCTCTCGCGGGACGAGCTGGATTTTAAAGTATTGATGGAAACGCGCACACGCGCGCGTGCTGCTCTTGCCGTTCAACGGGATTCCTACGGCGCCCGTACCTGTTTGTAGAAAAGTTCGGAGTCGAACTGGTATACTGTACCGGTAAAATCATTGGCGTAGCAACTAGTTTCTCGCGCGGCCGGCCGCGGCGGCGCGTGTTGTTCTGCAACCTTCGGCGTTCGCTTCGCCGCGCGGAGGCCGCGCGTCGTCTGAAATCTTCCAAATATTCTCGGATATAGTCGGAAATATCCTCGATCGCCGCGTTATCGCGTCCCTCCGGGGAAAGACCTCGGGGGAGACTCCGGGGAGAGACCTCGGGAACCGAGGGAAATCGCGCGATTCGTGCACGCCGGCTCGCTCAATTTCAAGCGACGATTATTTCACGCGCATTCCTGCTACATTCCTGCCGTTACATCACGGTGGTCCGATATTGCCGGAATTGAAGGTCGTCGTACAAGGACCGGGTCCGGTCTTTATCAAACGCTGCAGGAAAACCTTGGCTGGCTCTTTGGCTTTCCTGTGTACGGCGCTTTGATAAACTCGCCTAGAAGCCTGCCTAAGCCCGATCGTAGAACGCGCCGCGTCCGCAACGTGAATTTCGAGCGTGACACGCGTGCGATTACGTAAAGACGCGATGTTCTCTCATGAGTCTCCGCGGGATAATGCACAACGGCCGGGACACTTTGAGATTCTTCCTCGCCGTTTCCCACCGCGCTGAGGGAATAACGAAGAGACGCCGGCATAGCAGGCGTGCGATAAACATCGAGCGTACGGAACGAGGCATTTTTAATTGATTCTCGCGAGAATAAGACTGCGCTAGACGCGCTAGACTGTTGATTTCTCTTCTTTTCTTCTCGTTCCTCCCTCTCCCCCTCTCTCTCTCTCTCTCTCTCTCATCGGCATACGCAGCTGCAGTTGCGCGCGAATCGACGGAGCCGGCGTATCCTGGCCGACGTCCAGCGGCAAATAACTCACTTTGTCGAAAAAAACGCGGGCCCGCCTGACTCGCAAGCGGGCAGACCGTCAATTACGTAATCGTTCAATTTTTCGCCATCGTATCTCGCTATCGTTGGGCGCCTTCTCGCGCGCGCTCCTCCATTCATTATAAGTGACTTCTCGTATCGAGTCGTGATCGCGCGCGCGCGCGCGCGTTACACGTGGCAATTTCGCCGTAATGCCGCTTCATTTTTCCCCGAGCCGAGCCGGGCCACCTTCGAATGAAACTTACGAAATTTCACTTCCGACCGAGCCGCGGCGACCATCGGCGAGAGAGCGGTGCATTATCTCGTCTCATCTCGAGGAACGAGACGACGCTGCGACGGCGCTGCGAGGTGTCGTCACGAGCTGGATCGTCGTCGTGACTCTCGACCGAATATTCTCCCAGAGATGCGTCTTCCAGCGCGCCGCGCCTCGAGATCGCACAAAATCGCAAAATTCGACCCGCCGCGGTCGCTCGACGCGAATGATCCGGATTCTACGAACGTCTCGCGTGGCGTTCTCGGCGAGAAGCACGGAATGTCTCCGCCGCTTCTCAACTTCGGCAGCTATCTTCGCAGAGGACGCTTTCGCGACAAAGTATCCGCCGTACGAGGACGCGCACACACGTGGTCGAGACGTCTCGCGGCAGATTTATGCCGCTAGACAGGACTCCCGACGAATATACTCGCCTCTGGTCGGTTTAAATGGCCGCGAGGCGCGGCCGCGCGTACTCTCTCTTTCTCTCTCGCTCGCTAGTATTTAATTTCACTAGAGCATGAATGTTCCGGCCGGTGCTTACCCACCTTTTACGATACGCCTGACGAGCCCGTCCTCCTCCTCCTCCTCCTCCTCCTCCTCCTCCTCCTCCTCCTCCTCCTTCTTCTCTTCCACTTCGGCGTCGCCGTCTCCTTCGAACGAGGGAAGTCTCCTCGTTCTGCCTGCGTGAGTCTATACACCGTGTATAAAACCGGCGAATACTCGAAAGAGCGAATCTACGTGTCGCGGGTGGAGAAACTTTGGAGAAAAGTCGGTGGAATTTAGCGTCACGCGATAATCAATCGATAACAAGAAGAATCAGCAAAAAAGAGAGAGAGAGAGAGAGAGAGAGAGAGAAAAGAAGAAGGAAACGATCGACGGGGAAGAGATTTCCTTCGATTTTTCCTTCCGTTTGCTTTTCCTTTCGGATGTAGTTTTTTTGGAAATGCGAATGACTGACACAAGAGTCTCGATGACAAGAGCTTTGCATAACAATGTTCGTCGTGACATTTCGTTCAGTGGCTTCTCATTCACAATCGAAACGTCGGCCGTCGAACCAGCTCGTTTATCGTTCGTTGCAGCCCGATAGATGCATTTGCATATATGCGGGTAAATAAGATGGTTCCTCTACCGATGAGCAGCGACTATCACGGAGGGGGGCGGACAGAGAGGGAATTTCGAGAGAATTCTCGACAGAACGTCGTTCTCCTCGCTTCCGAGCTTTCGACCGCGCGCGGGAGGATCACCTCGAGACGAGACACTGACTCGAGTCTCAACCGTCACCGATCAGATCGAACGGATACAGGCGAAGGGCGATTGCTTTCGCAACGGCACACCCGGTACTTTACTCGATAGCGTGAACACGTTCCGCGGCGGTGGAATCGCGGCATCTTTCTGAGCAGCGCGCACAAATCATTGTACTTTTCGTTGTAATTGTTGCGACATCTAATGATTCTAATGAGAGGGGGAGTGTAAACGATACGGCCGGTGCTTCGGATACACGGCGGCCTATACCGATAGTTAATTATCGTATCGGTGAATGCGACCGCGGCAACGCCAGCAAACACCTCTCGTGTCAGCTGGCATTTCTTGATATTGATTGCGCCAATAATCCGCGTGCCTATCTTATTCCCCCGTCGCAACACCCAGGGTGTTCCGTACGACGAGAGACGCTCGCGAGTGCAGAGAGAAATTGACCGAGGAGACAGAGAGGAGCGCGCGATCTTCTTCGACAAATGTTTGGCCGCGACTCATCCTTCGGCGCGATAAAACAAATCCAACTAACAAGATACATGTAATTAACACGTCTCGCGCCGGACCGACTTTACGTCACTTCGTGACGTCACTTTACGTGACTTTACGTCACGTTCATACACTTGTTCTCGCTGTCGTATCATGGGCTAACATTGAAGAGATTGATGAGGTACGGTGTGTGGAGAGGAGCGATACGATTTCGGCGATACGACTCTCTCCTACTTTATAATAATTATCAGAGTGTTTCACGATGAGAAATGGACGTGGAAAAATTTAGCGCGGAGAATTCATCGGTGACCCACACGGCACGAAACATATTAATTCTTACACATAATAAATTCTCAAGCGTCATTGTCATTATAGTAATTTCATTCATCCTTAAGCGTAATAAATAAACCACGCGCGCGCGTCCGAGAGAGAGCGAGAGAGAGAGAGAGAGAGAGAGAGAGAGAGAGAGAGAGGGAGAGAGAAATGAAACGAGAGTCGTTTCGCTGAATCACGGCGACGCGAGTGATTACCGATAATTCGGTAATTCATCGTCGACGTGATGACCGACGACGTGTCGTGATCTCCGTCACGCAACGTTAAAATACCGTATAAAGCGTGATTGAACGGCTTCGCGAGATTGAGTGCTCTCCCGTGCGGTTGAATTATTAGGCGAGCCGCGCGTCACCGGCATGTCTCGCTCTCGTAATGTCGTGTCACGGCTGAACGGCTTATTCGAGCGTATTTCAATAATCTCCGATTCTTGAAAGCCTGTCACGCAATCCTTATCGTGAAATATATATAATTAGTTTTCTATCTGACAGCGGCGCCTACGAGACGAGCCGCGACGCACCGACGACGACGACGACGGCGCGCGTATATCTCCGCGGACTTACCGTCCGCGGGTCGCGTACCCGCACGCAATTTGTATGCGCGTACACAGGATGTCCCTGAACAACGTCCTTTCTTTCAGTTTCCATAGATTTCTGCTTCGTTTTTTACTCTATCTCTCTCCCTGTCTCGCGATCAGCGATCCGAAATCGCGATCTCTCTCCATCGAAACAGAAAAAAAGACGATTTGCGTTTAATTCGGAATTGTTGTTCCTCGTTCAGCTCTCCAAGCGGCAAACTTTCTTGTCGATTGCGCGACAATTCCGGTCCAAAGATTAGCCGAGAGAGAGAGAGAGAGAGAGAGAGAGAGAGAGAGAGAGAGAGAGAGAGAGACACATCGCGACATTGAGAAATCGCCGGGGACCGACGTCCAATTAAAATCCATGGTAATCGTGCAATTTCGACGTAGCGTACGGTGACCCACTTACGTTCGGACGCGATTCGTCGCGATTCGTCGCGTAACGCCGATAGATAATGAGATCGCGAGGATCGTTCCTGGGGCCGATAAAATGGCCGGAGTGGTAATCGCGCGAAACGCCCGACCTAAGACGCTGTCATTATCGGCGATAATAAAAGTCGCTTTTGCACGCGTCGGAGCATGCGCGATTGCGCGACGTCTCTCGTCGCTCGCGGTTCAGCGAAGTGCGTGAAGTACGTGTGTACGCGTTTACGTAACGAGGCACGACGTGCAGCGAGATATTGCAAACTAATCGCACGAGTGAGTAAACATAATCGTTCGTAGACGAATCGCGTATTATCACGCGCACGTGTCTGCGTGTGTGTGTGCGCACGCGTACGTATATACGCGACTGAATAAATCTCCGGCGTTTATCGGCGCAAAAAGAGAACCGAGGAGTTTCGCATTAACGTTAACGGGAGGATTAAAATTCGACGGTTCTCGGCGACGTGGCGGCGGCGGTGGCGGCGGCGGCTGCACGATCGACGATTTTGCCGCTCGACTCGCCGCTCGAGGCGATCGCTAATTTGTCAATATTGGTCAAAAGTTACTTCAGCCCCGCGCTTATCGATGTACACATACAGCTGGAATACGCTCCGAAGGCGGGCAGACGTTAACCTCGGAGAGCCTAACGTCCCGATAATGTCGCGATAAAGAAAAGAAATGGACGTTGACGTATCCTGGCGAAGGTGACGTCACTATCAACGTGCAACCTTTGACCCCGTGCACGCTCGTTTCCGCTCGTTCAACACTGCTTTCGTGTTGTTGAATGCGACGTGCTGGGCACTCGCGGTGCCGCGGTTGCGCCCGTGTGTTATCGGCGATCGTGCCTCTCTCTCTCTCTCTCTCTCTCTCTGTTTCTTCGTCTCTCTTTTATCCGGTGTCTCGGTAAACAAATATCAGCTGATACAGGAACGGGGGCACAGCTTATGGCGTTTGGAAAGCGGAAATCGGTGTGATTAATGTGACGCATAGGCGCGTTCTTGTGGGAAACGGAGCGTCGTCTCGTGCGACCAAGGCCCAAACGGGGCTTGGCGTTGGCTCAGGCGTCGCGGTAAAAATTTGTCCGACGCAGTTCTCGTCTTCTCGCGTGCGATAATATCGCGGCGGTGGCGGCCACTGTGGTGTAATCCCGCGGCTCTAGGAATATCGCAATTAATCACGATAGGCATTTGCGAGCTATCCCGAGCTAGGAATCTACGATCTGCTGAAAGTCTCGCGAACGCGTCGATTCATGCCTCTGATGCTTCACTCGTGCCGCGAGTCCTGTCGTCAATCCGTCATAACGATTCAGCTCTCAGCGAGTCCTCCAAATTCCAGCCGATTTGCGAGCGCTCCCCGATCAGTCGAGAAACTCGATTGCCGAGACAAATTTGGCAGAATTCGCAAAAGATGGCCGAACGAGGAGAAGAGGAGATTTTATCGAATCAGCGGAACTCAAACCTTGGATATTCCCTCGCGCGCGATGATCCGCATGTCGAAACTCCTCATACTCAGCCATAATCGAAAAAGCTCTCGTCGCGACACACAATATCGCGTGACGCGACGATCGCGCTGCTAAACGCCATTTCATACGTAGTAAACGAGCGTTCTCACACCTGCTCCGGCGCGCTGTATCGCGGCCGCCCGCAAAAACGGTTTATGCGGTGGTCGGCGGGAAAAAGCGTAGATACTCGCGCGTTACGGTGCGATCGCATTAACGCCACGACAGCGCCGGCGACTGCGGCGGTCGTAAAGCGTTCGTACGCGCGAGTAATTAGCGCGAACGCCGGCGACGCGCGCGTTCTAGGGCAATACTCCGTGTAGACGACTATTAATTGCCGGTATGAATGAGCGCGAGGCGAGAGAGGCGAGACGGTTAAGACGCGAGAGCCCGGTTCAATTCGGCGAATCAACCGACGTGCTCGGCAGAGAGAGAGAGAGAGAGAGAGAGAGAGAGGGAGAGAGAGAGAGAGAGAGAGAGAGAGACGCCTCGTCAAGATTAAGGCCGCCGTCGTCGTACCGGCTGGCGGCAAAGCGAACTGCCGCTGCAGCCTAATTAGCGTTTAACTAACGAAATAATCTCTCTCTCACTCTCTCTCTCCCTCTCTGTCTCTTCTTTCTCGTCCGTCTTCTCTTTTCGTTCTTCCTTCCAACGATCGTCCACGCCCCTCGGAGACGCGTAACGCTTCCACAGGTCATGAAACCCGGCCGCTCGCCGATGCGGGAGTTCACCTCGCGCCTTACTTTATACGAATCGTTCCATCTTGCTCGAGTCTCGGGGGAGAATTCGTTCATTAAGCGCGTTGTCTCGCATTGTTCCCGCGCATAAAGGAGGATCGTTATTGTCGCGACGATCGGAACGCTCGCTGCTTGAGCTCCAGCTTTTCTCTAAATATGTCAAGAGTGTTTTCTCCGCACACTCTGAGAGAGAGAGGAGGAGAACGAGAGAAGGAGAGAATACAGCGGCCGGGTCGACAAAGTCGGCGGTCATTCTCGTCAACGGAAAAACGTTGCGTTGCTATGGTTGTCGGCGAAATGGCAGTCGTTCAATCGATCGATAACTCATTGCGGCGAGTATAATTTTCATAATCGCCTAAATGTGCTCGGACAAATTTTCTTCGTACGAGTGAAATCTCGTTGATTCTATTTCTTCTTTCTCGACCGAGGAGAGATCCTCGAGAGGTCTCGCGTGAATAGCGTTCGATTATATCACGCTTATATTACGGTAAAACGTAACGAGATCCACAAATCTCAACAAATTAAGGAGATGTTGAAACGGATGACGAACTCTGTAAGTGTCGATAACGTAGAGATGATTATCCAAATGTCTTGTCAGATAAGCACCAACATCGCGCTATTCATTTCATATTTTTTTCTTGTACGTATATATTTCGAATACATACCAGGTGTGTCGGTGATTCCTTTCCGGTTTTTTCGCCAAAGAAAACACGTTATTTACAATGGATAGTTAAAATATATTTATTCAAAGTATTGGCCATTTGATTCTATACATTTTGCCCATCTCTCAGGCAATTTATGGATGCCATTCCAAAAGAACTGTTTCTCCTTTGAGCTAAACCATTCATCGAGCCATTTTTTAACTTCTTCGAAATCGGCGAAGTACTGCTCTGCAAGCGCGTGCCCCATCGATGCGAAAAGGTGGTAGTCGGATGGAGCCAGGTCTGAAGAGTACGGCGGGTGCGATAAAACTTCCCATCCAAGTGATTTCAACACTTCTTTGACTGGTTTTGCTGTATGAGACGGCGCGTTGTCATGCTGCAAAATCACTTTATCATGTCTTTGAGCGTATTATGGACGTTTTTCGATCAATGCACCGTTCAAATTGATCATTTGTTGTTGGTAGCGATCAGTATTAATTGTTTCTCCAAGTTTCAACAGTTCATGATATACGACACCAATCTGGTCCCACCAGACACAGAGCATGGTCTTGCGACCAGAGCGATTTGGCCTTGCAGTCGATGGGGCCGCCTTCGCCAGGTGATAACCATGATTTTTTTCGCTTGGGATTTTCGAAATAAATCCATTTTTCATCACCCGTTACTATTCGATGCAGAAATGACTTCCTCTCATACCTTTGAAGCAGCACTTCACTGACGATTTTTCGATTTTCCAATTGCCTGTCATTCAATTCATGTGGCACCCATCTTCCCATCTTTTGGATCTTTCCTATCGCTTGTAATCGTTCACAAATTGCTACTCGGCTCACATTCAACTTTTTTGCCAATTGTTTTTGAGTTTGTGTTGGGTCTTCATCCAATAACTCCTGCAATTCCGCATCTTCAAACGTTTTCGGCCTACCAGGAAGTTTTTTGTCTTGAACGTGGTGAAATCACCACATTTGAATTGTCGAAACCACGTTTCACATGTTCTTATGGTTGGAGCATGCTCACCGTAAGTCTCTACCAGCAAACGATGACTTTCAGCGGCTTTTTTCTTTTGATTTGACAAGAAAAGTAATGCGTGCCGCAAATGCACGTTTTCAGGCACAAAACTCGACATTTTCAAAAAATTATTAATCTGTAACGCTGTTATTTTGGCGGAACGTAACTTGTGTAGTTTTGAGGTTAATGTCAGTAGAATAAAATGACATATGTATCAAATCATAACATTGCATACTTATGGCTAGTGACATCTGTTACAAAAACCGGAAAATAATTACCGACATACCTGGTATATATGAAGATATATCTTGCATACACACACACACACACACAAATATATTCCATATAAACACGTGCTGCTCTGTTCCAAGTTTCACTTTGCAGAACACTTGTATCGGACAAATACGTTCGCTAACTGATAACTCAAAATGTCAATTAGCGTCAATATTTGTCCGATGCGCGCAACTTCTGCAGCTTCTACGTGCAGCGAACGTGTGTTTGCTCCGCTCGGGGAAATTTCAAAAGAACATCGCTATGCGATTACAGCTTAGGTTTTCAAAAGTTTCATAATACACGAAAACTTTGCAGAAAGATCGCAAAGATATGTACGCGTGATTATGCGTTCTCTCTCCTTGAGCTTGGACGTGTCAGCGCTTATCAGCTTATAACATTCTTCATGTAAAGAATGCCTTCGTTATCGACACTTTCGAGTTCGTCATGCACTTTAGCATCCCCCTAATGAGGTGTCACACAACGTGTAAGTTCATAATTCTTCCTCTGGTGGGAAAGCATCGTCGCGTTTAAATCGCGACGATGCTTTCCCGCCAGAACACCGCGTCTAATGAACCCGACGCAACGTCGCTCTCTCTCTCTCTCTCTCTCTCTCTCTCTCTCTCTCTCTCTCTCTCTCTCTCTCTCTCTCGCGTGGTCTCTCCCGCTTAATTATTAATAAAGACGGACATTCAACCCGAAGATATTCAACCGAAAGATATTCACCTGTGTCCCGCGTTAGGCTCTCTTGTAGGGCCGGTAGGTAGGTGGGGCCAACATTATTAGTCGGAATGGGACGGTTGGAGGGATGGATGGGATGGTATAAGACGGGGATTGCTTGGAATTGGACGTGGTGGAGAGACTAAGAAGCCACGGTCTCGGATGATGGGTCCGGGTCCGGGCCCGGGATGCTTCTTCTTCGGCTTTGCCGCGCCATGCTCCGGCGCTTCGCCGCCGCTCGCGACGGGGAATTCAGGATGTGGGGGTCTTTCTCCTTAAGGGCCTTCTGTGTGCGGGGGAAATACGATCGCCGGCGCTCGACAGAACGGCGCGGAAACGGACGCGCAAGGAAACTATTTCGTCGTCGCGCGATCTCCGGCGCGCCGGTCGTGAAGAGAGGAGATTCTTCGGGAAATTCTTCAAAGCCCTCCGAATCCTGGAAAATCTCAAACACTCGGACGGCTCGTCGTCACCGTCGTCTTAACGAGAGCGATGACATAAACAAATATTGGAGAGGTAGAATAATAAAGGAAGGTTTTGAAAAGCGAGATAAGATATCTCGCTGTATTATCCAAAAACCTGTGTCACGGGCCACATTGTCATACACACCACAGGCATTTTCATGAGATTTGTTGTATAATTTGGAGGAAAAAGAAATTTCCAATCGAGCTAATCGGCCCTTATCTTGACTAGATAACCGAGTTATCTTACATGATTTTCTCTGACAAATGTCTTTATGGTATCGAAGTACTTTAGCTTTCTTCTTCGTTTCCCTTTCCGAAATTGTAATCTTACATGAGCTCTCCAAATTCTGTCGAACTTGATGGAGAATAAAGATGACAGCATTGTACAATTATCCTATCTTGATGCTTCGAACTTGGAAACAAATTCACAACAGACGCGGCGATCCAAGCGGGAAACAAATCAAGTACTTCTCTACATCGCTTAAAATACTAAAAATAATTTTTCCTTTTCGCTTTCGTCAAAGAAAGAAGGAAAGATATAACGAATGACAAAATTATAAATACAATTACAAATGTCCTATAAAAAGATATTAAATTGATGTTGTGCACATATAAATCGGAGCTCAATCTGTCGTGTTTTGAGTACATAAATGCAAGGCTTTCCTACAGTTATTTATTTCTATCGCTCGTCCGATGATCGGAATGTTCGGGCTTGAGATAGAAAGAGAGAAAGAGAGAGAGAGAGAGAGAGAGAGAGAGAGAGAGAGAGAGAGTCGAGTATCGAAAACGCTATATCGGGTATCGCGCGCCGAGGCCACCCATTTACGGTCGATCTTTTGCACTTAATAGAGTTTGCTGAAATTATCGCCGATGAGAGTTTCGCGCACCGGTTAACCCTTGACACGAGAGCGAACAGGTACACATGGGAGAAACGCTCAGAGTGCGTGCCAACCTTGTGCCAAGGACAATCCGTTGCTACCTTTACACGCCCTTCTTTCGTGTGATCTCCGAGATGCCCGAACAAACATTCGAAAACGGCACGTAGCCGAACCGTGGAAAATAAAATTAAAGAGAAGACGGGCAATGTTTACGGAAAGAAATTGTTTTATAATTCTGATAAACGCTCGTGTGATAAATTTAAACGCGATAAGCGCTTGATATAAGTGAATTTTATCTTGGAAATTATTCATAAAGAAATTGCGATAATGTAGATACACAGAGCATATATCGGAAATATATATATCTATGATAAATAACGGTCTTATCGTCTGTCGTGTTATGCAATATAATATTTAATATTGATACCACAACGTAGAACACGTTGAATATTTCAACAAATTATGCAACAATATCGACTTAACCTATCCGAAGGGATCAATGTCGCATTTCTCGTTTCCGAGATATCTCAAGGATTTCTACGACTGAAGTTTTCGATTTTCCACTCGTATACAGTTCGACAAGCTCTGACAAGCTCTATTGACTGAACGATAACATTATTTTTCGTTTTCCTAAATTCATTAAAGTGAGAGAGAAAGAGAGAGAGAGAGAGAGAGAGAGAGAGAGAGAGAGAGAGAGAGAGAGAGAGAGAGCTCGCAATATATTGCACGCTGTAGCTTCCCGGAGGACGCGGATGCAGCACCGAAGGATCCGGTTCGCACAGAGCAGGGTCGGCTTGAAGGTAACTTCAAGAACTTTTCGTCTTCTCCTCTACCTCTCTGTTCAACTTGATGAGCGAAAGCTAAAGTACAGCCGGCTGAACGGTCCCAGTTAACAATTTCGAGGGACTAAACCGCTCGCATTTTTGCACGCATGTTCATTGAGTCAGATATCCGTGTCCAATCGGTAAAACAAAATTTTTTGTTACAAAATAGAGGGCTCTGTGGACCTCGAGGTCCGGGCAGTTAGTAAAGTAGGTAAGAAATGATTCTGAGAACTTAAGACGGTGACTCTTGCTTCCGAAAGCCCAGCAAATACAGACTCGTTTCCGTGAAGAATAATACAACTCGCTCGTCCATGAGTAACTTAAATGAGCATAAGCTCCTCCATTATTTTACGAAACACCACGCAAAATATTGAATTATCATTGGAGAAGATGAGCTGCGACTCTCGTCGCCGCGTGTGCTCGTAGATCAGGCGAAGCGTCGCTACGGCTTGCATCGGACACCGGTATATTTATAAACAGATCCGGACGTGTCACGCGACAACAAGCGACAACAAGGAAAGCCCGATGTTCGCGCGCGATGTGAGCTCGAATAAAGTTATTTGCTTAATTCCGGCACGCCGGCGACGAATAGCGCGCGCATAATGAAAGGTAAACGAGCCCACGAGTGCGCACCGGGCGAGAGAGAGAGAGAGAGAGAGAGAGAGAGAGGGAGGGGGGGAGAGAGAGAGAGAGAGAGAGAGAACGTCCGACGAGTTCCGTCATTTCGGTTTGCTCGGTTTGCCAAGCGAGTAGGCTCGTTGGAAATGTCCGTTAAGGGAAGAGTGGCATTCCTTTCCACGGACACCGTTGTCGACTTGTGTCCGTGCACGCAAGCTCGCCTTCTCCGTCGGCGAGGCCGAGAACGATACCGAATACCAGTCGGGCCTTTCGGGAAAGCTCTGTCCTCTTGCTCGTGTATAGGGCGTTACACAGGAAACGGACACGACCAGGCCGCCTTCGTCCTGCCCTGCGATCCATCCTTTGCGACAGTTCCCTCGAAGACACGATTGTTTCATCACCGTGTGCTTCCTCACTCATCCACCAAACGTCGACTCAAGCGGTTTCCCTCACGTGGAGGACTAAAATACTCGATATGATACCTGTGTAATTTATCGCGCGAGAAATGCTCGGTATCTCCGAGACGAGGATTTAATAGCGATCGCGCCGCGAGGTGCGATTGAATTTATTAGGCGTACCGGAGAGTCTTTCGTATTTTGAAACCTTCAATTTCCGTCGTTATAGTACGAGTTCTTAATTTTAATCCAGAATTAATTAAAATTCCAAGTCGGTTAACGGCATTTCTTTGCATCAGTGTACATGAGCTTTCATTAAGATTGAACTTGATCGGATCGGACTCTTGGAAAATGGCGGCGTTTGAACCAAGTGGAAAACACGGAAAAACGAGAAGACTTTCCGGTATCCCTAATACCACCCCGAAGTTCGCGCGGTCTCTCCTCGACGTCGTCGCGCGGATGAGGTATTTTGCGTCGCCCGGTGGACGGAGTCGCAGCACGTCCGAGTGGGTGCGCGTCGCGTTTCTCGAGGAGAGTCCGCGGCGCAGAATTTACACACGCTCCTCCGTAACGCCCGCCGCGCATCCTACGTTCGATGAGTCTTCTCGATTGCATAAGTGACTAGGAGGTCAATGTCGCGTCTGGCTTGAAAGAGCTTCAATGTGGCGCCAGCCTCTCGGAGCGTCCGTATTGTGTGCAACGCCATCGTCTACGCATACAACGCGCTTATTTCTGTTTCCGAGACCGTATTGGCAGCGCGCGGCGGCGGCTTCTCGCTCGCCCTCGCGTAAGAAAGAACCGGAAGGAGAGAGTGCTTGAACTCCCATTCTCCGAGAGTTCGAGTGTTACGCGATACATTGTTGCTCCGTTGCGCCGTCGCCTGCGAGGAAACCTCCTCGACGTGTTTTCCCGACCGAAGCCGCCTGGACGCCGCTTTGTCCTCTCGCGCTTTCATCCTCGCCGTATTCTCGTGATTTTTACGGAGCACGGGTCAGGTGTATTTAAGGGGCGAGGAGGGGGGGGGGGGAGCAGTTTAGAACGACCGATGCTTTCGCGAGAGCGAAACTCGTGGATCAGCTTCTGCTGACTCGCGACTCGACTTTCTGCTCGCGGCGATTACGACGAGAGCGTTCGTCACATTTTTGCGCTTTCTCGACCGTCACGGGAATGACCTCTGGGGGTCTCTGTAAGATTGTGCAATCGTCGAATCGATGCCGCTCCTCGTTGGATTAAGTCTTAAGTCATAAGTCAGTGTTGCTCGCATCGGCGTTACATCTCATCGACATAATTATGTTAATCGTCGTAATCGTCGTAATTACGATACACATAGTTTCCATTACGACGATCGCACTCACCGTGTAATTTTCATCGTAACCTATCGTGATCGCAGTGGACGTCGCGCGAAATTACGTCGCGCGACTTAAACACAGCCCCCGAGAGTTCCCGACAGAGCGACGGAAAATCAAGGTATCGATTATCCAATCAGCGGAGATTGCCACGGTGACTGATTGACGAGGCGTCAAAATTGATCTCCGTCATTTCCGAGACGCTCTCGCTTTGGCCGGGAGACCAGTCGGGGGCGAAGAAAGGGCCCGGGCTCTCGAGGGTGGGTACCTGGTGATTGCAAAAGGACGATTTAACGGCCGGATAATGGCGAGCAATGGCGAGGGAGCGTCGATATGACCGACTACCGTCGCAGTCGTCGGCTTTCGCGACCGCGAAAGGGCGTATTTTTACGGGGTCTACTTTGCGCGCCCCGCGCGGGCGCGGGCGCGGGCGCGGGCACGCAAGTGAATTACACGAGGAAGTTAAGGTGCCGTAATAAATACCTTGGGCGCTCGCGCAAGCCCTTCGGGTCTCGTTGCTGCCGCGCGCGGCTCGCTGGGCGCCAAAATAATAATCGACCTTTCTCGCCCCCTTCGTCTTCGCGCCGTCTTCGGGGCTCGTTATAATACAGTTTCGCTGTTGCCGAGGCTGCCGAGAGATTCGTCGGAGGCAGGAGTTGCGATAATTAGTCGAAGCGCACGACGGTATTTCCACCCGATATCGTCCGCGATCGTAAAATGATTTCGCGAATCATCGGACGATTCTCGCCGAAGAATCCGCCGAGAGGTCTCGCTCTTCCTCCTCTCGCATCATCGCCTCTCCATGATTACGAGCACGATGATTACGGCACCACCGTCGGCATGACGTGGGAGTGATTCGTGCGACGCGACCGCGGGAATCCTCGTGCTCGTGTTGCGACGGAAAAAAAGAGCGCGTCCGGCGTGCTCGGGCCATCATCGGGCGCGCTCTTTACCGCGGTGGGCCGATACTCTGTATTTGGCCACGATCGGGCCAATACGGGCGCGGATCCTTGGATCTCCGTTGAGGGTGGGAACTAACTGGCTTTGCGCGATTGCACGGGTAATTACGCGCTTTCTTCGGCGAATGTTCTCGCTCTCGGTGCACGTGAACGCCCAGCAGGGGGGGGGGGCCGAGAGTCGCTCCGCGGGCTCTCTCGGCTACGCCGGATACGTGCCGTGAATCCGAGCCGCGGATATGCGCGATAATAGCTGAGAGACTGTTTAAGAGCTGAGCCTTCTCCCTCGCTCCCCTCTCTCTCTCTCTCTCTCTCTCTCTCTCTCTGCCCCCTTCGCTATGCGCGCGCTTCCACCGTCGACCGAGCTCGCCGTTTAAATCGAACGAAAATCACTTGTGCGCGGTCGCTTCCGTTCCTCTCAAGCGCAGCACAAGCTTCCCCGGCGGAGTGCCGGCAGCTTTGTTACAATCTTAGCAGCCAGAACACGATGTACCTGATTATGACAGCGCCAAAATGCAGCCGGTCGGCGCGGCATTGTGCGCGATAACAAGAGCCCACGGACCGCCGCTCGGACGGACCGAAGGCCGAAAACGCTTCTAGAATCGACGAGAGGTGTACCTGCGAAGAGCCGTTGATCGAGGTGTCAGGTCGTGGTACCTGTCTCGGCGGGATCCTTCGGGAGTACCGCTTTTTCGCCCGTCGTTGTTTCTCCGCTCGGGGAGACGAGAGGAGGAAAGGGAGAGAGCGAGAGAACGAGAGAGAGAGAGAGAGAGAGAGAGAGAGAGAGAGAGAGAGAGAGAGAGACAAGGACGAGGTGGGAGGAAGAGAGGGAGAGGAGAAAAAATAGAGGAAACCTCAAGCACGGTTTGGACCGCGTTCTCATCACAGCCGCCGACGATAAAACGCACACAATGGCTTCACGCGGGCCCTCCGCCGAAGCCGAATGGCGCTTCGGCGCGCACAGGTCGGCTCCGCTGCCCGTCCGCCGCGCCGCGCGGAGTCTGGAATTTACTGCTGAATTTACCGTGGAACGCGCCCTCCGTTATTGTCGATTTTTCCGGTTGTGCCGTCACCTTGGATGGAACTCGCCTTCCCTTTCTCCTCTTCACCAGTGCTCCTGCCGCCGTCGCCGTCGTACGGGAAACGTCCTGCTGGGAGAGCGATTTTTGGCCTGCGCGATTCGGGACCGGACCGCGCCGAAAAGAGCGCCGGCGTGACGCGTTTCCATCACACACTAAAGATCCGCCGGCCTCGTTGATTACGCTATTTGTGTTGTTCGCGTTAAGTTATGTCAGGTCGTTTCGTGCGGCTGATATATTTGACCATCGGCGCGCGTCAAATATTTCTTTCTAATCGCGGAATGGAAATGCAAACAAAGAGGAACGGAGGGACTCCGGGCGTGGGGATTCTCGATTGAGGGAGGGCGTGAACGTTGAGAATTCGTTTATTATATATTTTCGTCTCTCCGAGACGTTTCCTTCGTCAATTGCTCGCGCGAAACACGGCAGGTTCGTCTCGGAATCTCGGCGCATCGGATTACTCGAACGGTTCGGTAACGCCGAATCAGATTGGCTCTAGGGCTATGCAACTCATTCATTGACATCCAGCGCGAAACGCCGGAGGAGAAATCGCAGAGTGTCGTTTTCAGGATTTTTATCAATTTTAATCCAGACGCGTACCGATCTTACTCGGCCTGATGAATACGACATTTCGAAAACACCGAGTAAGGTAAACGTCCCAATGGCCGAATACGTTCCAGCATAACCACCGACCACTTTGAAAAAAAATATTTACTACTTATTTTAACAATAATGAATGAAAGTAATAATTATTGTAAAAAAAGCTCCAATATTTGACGATTAGTTGGAAAAAAATATACCCAATTTGATACTTTTGTTGTTATTAAAATAAAAATTAATTGAATAAATATGCACCTATAATTTGGTAAAATAATGGTCAATCGTTAATAAATTCATTAAGAGATAGCATCTACATTTATATTACTTCCCGTTAGCACATATTAATTTTCTAATTGCGGTCAGACACTGGGACAAATTATATCCGAACATTGGATCATAACCTATGTATTTCAACTGTCACTGGTACATTAATGCGCTTCATTATTTATATAAATATTTCATTAATAATAGATATATATACGAGGGTGGTCCGATAAGTACTTAGCCTACAAAAGAAAAACGAAAATTTTGGAAAAGTGGCGATTTATTTCTTAACATAGTCTCCTTTTAGCTCGATACACTTGACCCAGCGATGCTCCAACTTCTTTAACCCATCTGAAAAATACGTTTTCTCGAGGTCTGCAAAGTAGCCCTCCGTGGCGGCGATGACCTCCTCATTCGACTCAAATTTCTGCCCGGCGAGTGACTTTTTCAAGTTTGGAAACAAAAAGAAGTCGCACGGGGCCAAATCTGGAGAATACGGTGGATAGGGCAGCAGTTCGTAGCCCAATTCGACCAATTTGACCGTGGCGAGGGCGGAGGTGTGAGCCGGTGCGTTGTCATGGTGGAAGAGCACTTTTTTCCTCGCCAAATGAGGCCGTTTTTTCTGCAATTCGGCGTCGAATCGACCCAATAATTCGGCATAGTACAGCCCTGTGACCGTTTTGCCCTTCTCTAGTCGATGTAGATCACACCTTGTGAATCCCAGAAAACGGTGGCCATCACCTTTCCGGCCGATAGGACAGTCTTCGCCTTCTTCGGAGCACGTTCGCCGGGTGAAGTCCACTGTTTCGACCGTTCCTTGGTCTCTGGTGTGTACCAGTGGATCCATGTTTCGTCGACGGTCACGAAACGACGCAGAAACTCCTTCGGATTGCGCTTAAACAGCGTCAAACACTGCTCTGAAGTGGTCTCACGGTTGCGCTTGTTGTCCAGAGTGAGCAAACGCGGCACCCATCGCGCCGACAGCTTTCTCATGCCCAAAATTTCATGCAGGATATGACCCACGCGGTCTTTTGAGATGCCTACTGTCTCAGCTATCTCGCGCACCTTCAATCGGCGGTCTGCCAAGATCGTGGATTTTTGTCATGTTATCCTCCGTGGTAGCCGTTTTCGGGGCACCTGGACGTGGCTCGTCAAAAACCGACGTGCGACCACGTTGAAACTCGTTAAACCAATTTTTGACGGTCGCCATCGAAGGAGAAGAGTCACCGTACACAGCATCCAAGCGCTCTTTGATTTCGCCGCGCGATTTCCCTTCCAAAAACAAGAATCGAATCATCGACCGATATTGCTCTTTTTCCATTTTTCTAAAATCCGCGGGCACGCCCGCTTCCACACGCGGTCAAAACAAAACTACGAGTCCGATTCGGCTGAAATTTCGACAGTAGCCGTCTACGAGAATGTACTACACGATAGTAAATTTCTCTTGCGATAGTGGCGCCATCCGGGCGGTGAGGCTAAGTACTTATCGGACCGCCCTCGTATATATATATTATATATATATTAATTTACATCATTTTTCTCTACTTAAGGGAATCTTAAGACTTCCGAATAAATGCAAATATTTATATCAAAATTATTTTTAATATTATATATTGTATTTTTTGTGACGACCTACGCTTAAAGGTCCGATTACTGGGACATTTACCTTAATATGGTGATGTTATGTCAAGGTTACCATGCCAGTTCGCTGATACACGTTCTATCCTAGCGAAAGGACCACTTTGCGATTCTTTATCCATGTAAATATATACTTGCTGCACGATTAATACGCACAAGGAATCGTCCGGCTGAACGTGACCCGCGGCCGGTTTCGTTAATCAACGGCGCGCTATCGAATTTCCGTCGGGCCGTTGCCGCAGCGCTCGTAACATCGTCGGATGCTGCACGGATCTCGCGTATCGAAGCACCGCGGTGCAACTTTCGCCCGGCCGGCGAGACTTCTTCTTGCGGCCGGCTGGCGAAGTCGGCGTGGCGGTACAACGTCCTCGGACTGGTCGGACCCGGTGGTTTTATTGCGATACGCCGACGGCGCGCACGAAACAAAAGCGCCGAAAAGCGTACGAGCGTTCTGAGTAATGGGTAACGACCTTTAATTGATTTTGTGAATCGCGCTCGTCCGAATCGCGATGGAAGAAGCTGCCTGCAGCCGCCGCCGCCGCCGCATCGGCGACGGCGGCGACGACGGCGGCGGCGGCGGCGGCGGCGGCGGCGGGACGCACTTGGTACATCGGAATGCCGTTGCGAATTGAATAATCGTTTACGCATCGGCAGAACCTCTTGCCACACCAGCGCCGTGCGCGCACTTCGCCCTCGTCCCTCAACTCTTGATTGTTCTTTACCTTCTACGCTCCGGTCGAGCCGTCGCGGTATTCGGGGAATGCCCGTGCAAGACGGTGTTGACGCAGCACACGCAAGCGAATTCACCGCGACACGAACCGATTCTTCCGCGTTGACCTTAGACGGTCGGAACGCGCTCGATTAAATATCCCAATCGCGAATGTGTCACGTGTTCCGTATTCGCGATAATGTTGAAATTTTTTTTCCAGAAAATTCTCTGCGCGCGTTTCCCCTTTCGTATAACGTTCTTCTCTGCCCCCCCCCTCTCTTTCTCTCTCTCTCTCTCTCTCTCTCTCCTCTCTCTCTCTCTCTCTCTCTCTCTCTCTCTCTCTCTCTCTCTCTCTCCTTTTCTACTTCTCATAATTTTCTCTATTTTTCTAATAAGATGGGAAAATCTGTGGATAGAAATTTCGACAGACTTCTCTTTTTCGCGCTTCTATATCCGCAAATCAGGCTTTCATCGGCTCACTTTTTGCTCGATTCGCGAGAAGAAAAATGTTAATTTATGTATACTTCTTTTAGTGCATACGCGTGAATACATTTCGCGTATTCTCTAATCGAGAATAGCATGCTCGAAGACGAACAATTTTAATTGATAGACCGACCGTGCATCTCTTCCCTTCCCTCTAGCTTCCTCATTCTCTCTCGTTGCGCTCTGCATTTTATGTAGAACGGGTTTAGCAATCCGAGACCGAGTAACGCAACTTCGTTGCACAAGGTTGCTGGGTCAGCAGTATCGTGCTCGTTTTCACAATATATAGCAATATGTAAACACCGTCTATGTGGACAGCAAACGGTAATTTTTCCCGTCTAACTGTGCTGATTACGAAAGGGTGAGCCGCGATACGGCGTTTATTAAATAGTCACACCCTTTCTAACGAGCCTCGTCACTAAATTTTATCAAATGCTATACTATATCGGTAGAGCAAGGCGATAACGGCTTCCGCTCCTCTCCGATAAAGGAATACTCAGCGCGACAAGTTACATTCACGAAGTTTATAAAAGTGGGAAGGGTTTACAGATTATCGAACATATGACAGGACTCGGTTTATCGCGTGTGCCATCGTCCCCACTCTCTCGCACGCACGACAAATATTAATATACGTTTTTATTTCTAGACACACGCACACACACACACACACACACACACACACACACACACACACACATATATATATCGCCGATAAAAAGTCGGCCGTGTTAGGCGACAAGTGCGCGACACCCGCCGCAGCAGAGTATCACAATATCGAACTCGTTCCCCGATTCAGGCGAATGAAACAATCAACAAGAAAAAAAGAATGAGACCCCACGAAGCCCACAAATTTCAAAGCTCGCGACGTTCGTCGCGAAATCGATCGCCTCGCGACGCAAACGAGCTACCCTGGCGAGCGAGGACGCTCGTTGAAATCCGCGCGAGTCCGCCGCGAGCGAGACGCTCGTCGCGCGCTTCGCGCACGTTATTACGGATGCAAAGTACGCGCAATTCTGCCGCGACCGCGGTGCGCAATTATCACGCCGGGCCGGCTCTCTAATTAGTTCTGACACGAGCGCAGAGAGCGGACGGGCAGCAGCGCGGAGCTTGCATAACTTCGCGCGTAAATAGCGCGGGCGTGTCACGGGACTGCACCGTGTTCGTAATGATAATGACCAGGCGCCAGCGCCAATCATCGCCCGCGCTATCGTCACTCGTAAATCATTATATCGTATCCGCGCATCCCTCCCGGGGCCTCCCGTTGTATTTTTCTTCTTTCCGCCCGGTCGACGCACGGCCGCCGCGTACAGACACCCGTCGCCGCGCATCGCCACCGTCGCCGTCGCCATCGATTGACACTTTTTTTCTCCAGCGCTAATTTACTCTGTTGCGCAAGAGACGCTCTTCTCATTGCCTGCCTCTCTAGCCCCCTCTCTTTCTCTCTTTCTTTCCTCTCTCCCTCTCTCTCTCTCTCTCTCTCTCTCTCCCCCTGCCTACTTCTCCCCGCTGTCTCGAAATTATCGGGCGTGTGTATCTATCGGCTGGGAGAACTCGCGCTTTATCTGTTCAGCCGCGAATGGGGATCTTTCGGGGGAAAAGTGTCTGTGGAATCGAGCGACGTGCAATGACAACGATAAAGCCGCGAGAAGAAGTTACCCGATTGCGCCCGCGCGCGCCGCTCCGCCAGGAAACGCCTCGTGAATAATTCCGACGGGAATATTCGACATTTACCTTTTCGAAGTCGGCCTTTGGATACTTCGTATCTCACATTCCAAGTGGCGCTCGGCGAACGGCCGGCGTTCCTCATGCGCGACGTGTCTCGCGCGTTAACGACACGGATCTCAACGTTCCGCCCATTCAAGGAAACAACCCGAATCGCCGGCTTATCTCCCGCCTGAAAAAATGTCTCCCTTATCCTCCGAAGGAGGAATCTCTCTTTCCTCCTTCTCCCTCCCTCGACGTGATCGACGCGCGCGAAATACCGTATCTAACGTACGATTTGTAATAAGAAATCACACGTTTCAGATAAGATATTATATAATGCGTGTGTCGTACGTGTGTATGTGTGTGTGTGTGTGTGTGTGTGTGTGTGTGTTTGTGTTCGCAAACACGCGGCTCCGGCTTTCACGATCGTCTCGGAAAGGTGTTAAGCCCGCCGGGGTTTCCGGGGCGCTTAAAGGGGGCGCGAGGACGAGGACACAAGGACGACAGCCGGCGATATTGGCAACTCGGCGGCGGCGCCGATACGCGGACGAGCGGGATTCTCCGCAGGAAGATAACATCCTCCCACGATCCATGATAGCTTTCATTCTCTCTCTCTCTCTCTCTCTCTCTCTCTCTCTCTCTCTCTCTTTCTCCCTCTCTCGCCATATGCCTCTCTTTCCGTCTCGCACGCGCAGCTCGCCCCGCATTAAAGACCGCCGGCAACCCCGTTCGCTCGATAGGCGCGACGTCGGCGAGCAAACAACGCACGCGCACGCACGTTCCGCGCCCGCATGAGTTAATAACGCACAGACTCCTTCCGCCGTGACGTTTCCTATTTATTACGTGGCACGAACGACAGAGCGGCGGGAAAAGGGGATCGCGCGCCGCCCGGAGGGAGAAGGGAGGAGAGGAAACGACCAGACGGAGAGAAAGGAGTGAGGAGGAGCAGACTGAGAGCAGGAAGGAGGAGCAGCACAGGATGGAGACGGACTGGGGAAACGCGGCTGAGAGAGAGAGAGAGAGAGAGAGAGAGAGAGAGAGAGACGCTCTCGCCACCGTCGTCGTCGTCGTCGTCGTCGCCGGCCGTCCGCGTCGAGATGCGGGCAGGCAGGTTAAAAGGTCTCGAGGCTAGCCCGAGCTAGAAAACGGCAGCCCACCGCCCGAGGATACGATGATCGGCGGCTCGCCCGAAGCGGCGCAGCGGCAACGGCGGCGACTCGTTCGCAGGAGGAAACGGTCCAACCTATCCTAACGTGGTCCAGCGTCCATGGTCACGCGTACTTCACGAGCGAGCCGAGAGGAGAGAAGACCGGCTTCCCAGAAACCATTCACACACGGCACACATGTGCACACACGCACACGCACACTCGCGCGCGCGCGCGTACACTCGACACGTAGCCGACGATGGGAGGAGGATAATCTTAGATCGGACGGCCGTGAGCTTTATCTCGCTTTATCTCGCCCGCCCTCCCCCTGCGCGTCTGCCCTCCTCCTCTCCCCTCCGGCCTGACGAATTAGATTTAAACCGCTGCGTGTGTGTCGGCCGAACGCAAGAATGATTGACTAATTAATTCGGAACGGACGGCGTTCCGCGCGGGACCTTACCGGCGCGCACACGCGTCGACCTCTTCGTCTCTCCGGGAACTTCATTCCAAGGAAGGAAGGAAGGAGACAGGGGGAGGGACGTTGATAACAATGTGAGTGAGCACGTCGGCCCATTGTTCCTCGGGAACTGTCCGTCGCGACTGTAAATTCCGTAATTTCCCGCGCGAGGAGTACGTGTATACATACTTCTGGCAGAAGGGACGACGAAATTATTGTGCGCAATAAAGTCGTGGATATTCCGAAGCGGGGAGATAACGAAAAGAGCGACATTTTTCTCGTTCTTTTCTTTTCCTTCACGAAAGCGAAACTCTCCCGATACTTTGAGAAGGGGATCGAGGGGCGGGAGTTCAAGCCGTCGAATCAACGAGGCGATGTGTAAGAACCGTTAATTATGTCCCGGCGAAGGCGGCCGGCCCGTAAAGTACGTGACAAATTGAATCTCCGGGCCTCCCCGAAAGCGACGCCGTGTCGGCTGCGGCACCGCGCCGCCGTAGCATCCAGCACGGAATTTCTCTCCCGCTCTCTCGGAAAATGGGGTATACATCTTCACTTCGCCCGTGGGACGCGGCTGGAATTCCTTTGCCGAGACGCAGCCGCATTAGAAAGAGGGGGGCCCTTCGGCTTAATCTAACTAGATTTAAGACCCGGTCTCCTCTCTCTCTCTCTCTCTCTCTCTCTCTCTCTCTCTCTCTCTTCTCCCGCGGCTTCGCCGGGACTCGTTTCCAAACCTATCCCAATCGGACCCGTCTTAGTCCCGGCGCCCACCCTCGAAAAGCCCGGTTTTCCGGAGCCCGTTTTCGGTGCCGCCAGCGAGCCGGCCGAGCGGACGACCGTACGAGCGAACGAGCTACCTCTCCGCGGCGCGGCATTACATTACGGATCCTGCTCTCGGGGATTAAGCTTCGGGTATAATTCACCGAGGATCGAGTTTCGTGGCCGTACGAGGGAACGCACTTTAACCTGTTAACAGCGGGCGAACGAAGTTTCGCGAACTTATTTTCTCCTTACCTCCCTGGTTTCTCCCTCCTTCGCTCTTGTTCGCGCCTTTTTCTCTTCCTCTCGCCGAAGGGAATCGCTTCTCGCCGTTAATAACGACACACTTCGGTCTGACGAGTAATCGAATGGTAGTAAAGACTGGGCTCTCTAGTCAAAATGTCCTCAAGCGAGACCTTACTCGAAAATTCGCACGAAGCGATCGCGAAGATGCAGCCGCGCGAAATCGCGAGAGAGAAGAGGAGCGTCTTGGATTGTAACTCTTGGAACGGGCTCTTAATTCGTATATACGAACGAATGTTCAGTCGGCGTGATTCAAAGTGAAAAGTTCAGTTCGACGCGACTGCTCGAATTGCAGTTCGACTCGATCGCCATTTCCCTGCCGAGTGGAGTTTCACCGGGAAAATTTGCGGGAACGCCGCCGCGACAAGATACGAAATTTCCATTTTCCTTGATCCTTGATCGAGGAAAGCTGCGGCGGCGGAGACACGCGTTATCGGTGGGATTGATTCATATTTTATATACGGGATTAATTTAAAAGCTCTGTACTCTGGAATGAACGTGAGAGATTAGATACGCTGGCCTCCCGGAGAGAAAACGACCCTACCACCGTCATGGGGGGATTACTTCGCGGCGTACCGTGAGAACTGCACGAATACGAGTGTCTGATAAATCAGTCATTAACGTGACACGGCTTGGGCGCCGTGTATTTGTTTGAAAATGTGAGACGCGCAGCATCAGGTGCGTCAAATGTTTCTCAGCCGTGACCCCGGCGTGATCACGGTGGTCTGTCTCCCGAGGTCTCGAGTGGCGAGCCGCGTAAAAAGTCAAAATATTTAAAGGACAAGCGCCGGCGATCCGAGGACACGTGTTGCGTCGCCCCTCCTCGCCTAGGCGCTTTTTTCTATTCGCTTGTCTATTACGGCTCCGATTCCACGTCTTGGCGGAACATGTGCTGACGATTACATAAATTTCACTGTGCACTCCGAAATTTACGCGGTACATGTATTATTATACTTCTCAGTAGTCTCTATATACGCTTCTCATCTCTCTCTCTCTCTCTCTCTCTCTCTCTCCCCTCTCTCACTCCCTCATTCTCTCGCTCTACCCTCTTGACGTGGCTGGGTAATATTGACGCGTCCTGCGGAAGAAAGCGCCGATCATACGCGTTATCTCTACCGCGAAAACATATAGATAATTAAATGATAGCTATTAGTGATTGACCCGCGGGAGAGCAAGGCTGAAGCAGAAATTTCAGCTCACTGTTGCGATCGGCAGGAGAGCCGACTTTATATTACACCTTTCTGCCGTTGAATATATAATACAATACACTACTCAAAAAAATTATGGCATAAAAAAATTTGCACTGAAAATTGGTCAACTTTGAACAATGATTACTCAGTGACAAACGATTGTAAGACGATGATTTTTTTTTCTTAATTAAAGGTTGAAGTCTCAACTGCAACATGCTTTCGGTTGATTTTAGATCCAGTTCATTCCTACAGCATGCGATCTCATCATTCAATGGCATGTTTTTTATTTAAAAATTTGCAACTTTGACCAAACGCACAGGCTTGGGTAATTTTTTTTTCGAAATTTTTATTTAAGGAGAATGAAAGTTTGATTTTTCTCTTTTCATTTAAAAAAAAATTCAAGTCTCTGCGATTTTTTTTCGCGATTTTACAGCATTTTAAAGAAACCCGTACATTTTCGTTATTGAAGGTAGGATTTGTAGGAAATCATTGCCAACTTTGACATTACCTAATGGGATACCGAATTTTTGCATTAAGTATAAAACAAGGCAGTTCGTGGTAGTGTTTTATGATAAAGAAACATGCATCCATTGTCTTAGGCTCAACGAGCACTAATTATTGCGCTTATGAGCGAAGGCCTCTCGCAAAGATACGTGACGAGGTGACTCGGTATTAACCAATCCGCGGTTTCGCGAATTTGGTTACATTTCCGGGAAACGGGTAATTTACAACCACGAGAGGGACAGGGAAAACAACAGACGACAACTCCACGAGAAGATCCACCCCGGACTCGGCAGTGTGTCAATGCCAAAGATTATTGATCATAGCTGCGCAAACGCTACTTCCAGTAACAAAAATGTAAGGGTTTCTTTAAAACGCTGCAAAATCGCGAAAAAAAATCGTAGAGACTTGAATTTTTTTCAAGTTAAAGGCAAAGAATCAAACTTTCATTTCCCGCAAATGGAATTTTCGAAAAAAAATTACCCAAGCCCGTGCGTTTTGTCAAAGTTTGCAGATTTTTAAATCAGAAACATACCATTGGATTACGGGTTCGCACGCTATAGAAATGAATTAGATCTAAAATCAATCGAAAGCACGTTAAAGTCGAGACTTCAACCTTTAATTTAAAAAGAAAATCATCGTCTTACGACCATTTGTCGCTGAGTAATCATTGTTCAAAGTTGAGCAATATTCAGCGCATATTTTTTGATGCCACAATTTTTTTGAGTAGTGTATATTCCGCGGCGTGCAATATAGATAAAAAAAACTGCACGCAAACAGATAGCACACAGCAGAGATACACGTGTTATTGGAGCGAACTGTTTTTCTCCGCGACATCTCCGCGCTGCAATTTTGCCGCAATGTGTAATATCTGCTTCGTACGAAGCAATCAAATGCAAACAACAGCGGCGCGTCCGCGGAGGCTCGCGCCCGCGACACAACGCGATTACGCGACTTTTGTGAATGAAGGCAGCTGCGGTCTACGTGACCGCCACCCAGCCACATACACACACACACACAAAGCCGCTTATTTAGGCTCTGGATACCGTAAGCACGCATTGTTACCGTCGCAACGAGAATCGTGTGGCACGGCGAAGCCGGTGCGCACAGTGCGATCGGTATCGCGAGTGTACGCTGCGAAATTATTCGTGAATCGCGATGCATTTCGAGCGCTCGATCGAACCCGCGCAGCTCGAGCTGTTCGCCGGGACGGAACGAGACTACGCGGAGCGTCGAAGTCGTGGCTGGCCTAGGATTGCCAAATCCAAAAACTAAAATTACCGGACATTTCTTCTTCTGGTGACAAACCCAAACCGGACTAAACCGGGCCGCAATAATAATCATAACGTTACATTAAATACAAAAGACAAGAATGTATTTACAATATTAATTTCCAAACGATTTTATCAAACAAGATTTGATTGAATAAAATAATGAACTATTACTTTTTTAATATATATGGATTTTTAATATGATGGATCGGCAGATCAACTACTAGACGGCTTTCCGTGGCGCTCGATCGTTTGTAGGCGCTTGAAACGGAGAAACGTTGCTAAAATCTGAACTCTCATCCCATTGATTGGATGTAACTTAAAAACCGGACATGTGACGTCCGGTTGGACTTATTAACCAGACACTGGACAAGACTTTTGAAAACCTGACAGTCCGGGTCAAAATCGGACAGTTGGCAATCCTAGGCTGGCCGCGTTGTCGATTAACACGTGGATTGTCACGGGGGATCAGCGGTGACTGGCATTGTGATACCGCTCGCGTCTCGGTATAAAGCGTGAAGAATATACGTTAGAATATACGCAGCACGTAAAAATAAGAATCGCATTCTACAAGTTCGACGCGTCGTCCGCGGGGAGCCGAGTTGAAACGAGTATAACTGATACACGCGTCATGACTCGCATTTACCTACCGTGTCCTCAGTTATTGAGGATTTAATCAAGCCACGGGACAATTAACGGGAATCGATGTGGCAGGACAACGCGCTGGCGTTACAGAGCTAGTAACTTAATTCGAGTCTCATTTCTCCGCGACGACTCTCGTCTCGTTAACAATTTGCAAGGGCCGTTTCTATTTTCCCTCAGAGGTCCCCAAAGAGCGCAACAGATCCGCCTATTTTATCTCAATAGCGTACCGGGAGGGATGCCGCCGCGCTCGCTAAGAATGTCTATCGGCCAGTTCGCCCGCGCAACAACCTCGTTACGACACAGGCATTCTCTCAAACGGTCGCGTGACAATCGCGTAACAATGCGAAATCATGAAACAAGAGAAAGCAGTGCGATATGTAGTTCTCGCTTGTCGGAGCTCTTCTCGCACGAAACAAGAGTCGCGCGATAACGCCCGCTGGCATTTTTCGCGTGTAAAACGTAGGCGCGATCGAGCTATTGCTCCCCTCCCACTCTTTTTCTCTCTCTCTTTCTGACGATTCTTGCACTCGAGCGATTAAAGCTCGATGCCGCAACAACAGCAGTAAGAACAACAACGAAAACAACAATATCCGCCTCGCTCCGCCGCGTCCGGTGCAACGGCGGCCTCGCATGCAACACGAACGTCTGCCCCGATAGCGCAAACGATAACGCCGCGATAACGGTAATTAGCGTTCTAGGAAGTGGTTACCCCAGCAGAGTAACGAGGAATCAACGATCCTGATTATGCCGGCGCGACTTGCATCATTTACCTCACGACACGACACGCGCGCGCGAAAATGAGCCGAAAGCGACGCTTACTCCCGCAATCTAATTAATAAGGATCGCGCGCCGCGCCGTGCTTAATTAAAGCGCTGTCGCGTAAAGGCGTCGAGACGTCTCGATTGAACGTTACGCTAACCGGCCGCGTATCCTTCTCCCGCCGTGAGTCTTCAGCGACCGATACCCAACACCCGGAGTCTGATTTCGATTAGGTTAGGCGCTCGCCCCGGAGGCGAACTTCGTCATTGAATCGTCGGGCGTTGAAATGTACCGCGCGTTTTGCACTTACGCGGTCAAATGCTAAATTCTCTCTTCCGAGTCAAGCCGCGTAGGATTCTTCTTCTCGTCCTGACCTTCGTCGAATAGAATAGATACTATTGTTCGGCACAAATGAGGCAAACGTCCCAATGGCCGGTCTCGTCCCAGTCCATCCGACCGCTTTGAAAAAAAATATTTACTATTTATTTTAACAATAATGAATGAAAGTAATAATCATTGTAAAAAAACTCCAATATTTGACGATTAGTTGGAAGAAAATATACCCAAGTTGATATTAAGTGTACGAATGAATAATTCAAATTATTTTAAGCACTTATGAAATCAATTTTAAATTGAATAGATTTTCCCGCTCTTTTGTGATTATTCAATGTTGACATATAGCTATTAAAAAGAACATACAGTTTGGCGAAAGGCCCAACATAACCTTCAAAAGTATTCAGTTCAGTATAGTCGAAAATGGCAACTGAAAAAGTACATATCCGATACTGCATTCTTTACGAATTCCAACAAGGAAAAAATGCTGCAAGAGCGGAATCGATTTGTTCCGTGGACTCGCGAATCGATTGTTGTGTGGACAAGATCCCCACACACACACACACACACACACACACACACACACACACACACACACACACACACACACACACACACACACACACACACACACACACACACACACACGCACACACACACGCACGCACGCGGAGTTCCTGGCGTAGATGCTGATGCAGCCGGTAAGAAACGTCAATCATCACCGGATGGCTCGTCCGATGCGTTCGGCGTTAAATACGCCGCTGAGCACGCGGTGTCGCGATACCAGCTGTCCACGTACTCGTGTCCAAATACTTAACAACGCCGTCCGTGAGTTACAAGCTTGGCGGTTGCACGTGGGTGCGGGATATCGCGTCCGCTCCCACACTCATCGGCGTGGCTCGCCGGAGGAGCGCACCTTCCTCCGTTCGTTCTTTCTTACCTTACTTTCCGCCGATCGTTTTTATCTCGCGCCCTTCTGCGTCTCGCTGTCCTGTCACGCGGAATTTCGTGAGTCCTGCCGCGAACGTTGCACCGGGAGGCGGTGCGAGTCATCCCGCGGGCGAACCGTGACTGCGGCAATGAGGCCGCTTTGTATCGGACTAGGAACTGGAGATTGGATATTACGAATCTGGAAACCTTCGAATCTGGCCGATCAGATTAGAGCCGAAATCGTGGGTCGTTCAATTCTGATCTTTGTCTGTTTCTAATATTTAACACAGGGTCCTTCGGTTTCGCGTTGATTCGCCAAAAAATGAAACGCAATGCTTCGCGCAGAACCTTCTTCTTCTTCTTCTTCGTCTTCTATCGACATAACGATGTCTCTCGGTAATATTAGGGATACCGGAAAGTCTTTTCGTTTTTCTGTGATCTTCACTTGATTCAAATTATTGCTATTTTCCAAGAGTAAGTTCGATCTCAATGAAGGTTGATATACGAGGGTGGTCCGATAAGTAACTTAGCCTACAAAAGAAAAACGAAAATTTTGGAAAAGTGGCGATTTATTTCTCAACATAGTCTCCTTTTAGCTCGATACACTTGACCCAGCGATGCTCCAACTTCTTTAACCCGTCTGAAAAATACGTTTTCTCGAGGTCTGCAAAGTAGCCCTCCGTGGCGGCGATGACCTCCTCATTCGACTCAAATTTCTGCCCGGCGAGTGACTTTTTCAAGTTTGGAAACAAAAAGAAGTCGCACGGGGCCAAATCTGGAGAATACGGTGGATAGGGCAGCAGTTCGTAGCCCAATTCGACCAATTTGACCGTGGTGAGGGCGGAGGTGTGAGCCGGTGCGTTGTCATGGTGGAAGAGCACTTTTTTCTTCGCCAAATGGGGCCGTTTTTTCTGCAATTCGGCGTCGAATCGACCCAATAATTCGGCATAGTACAGTCCTGTGGCCGTTTTGCCCTTCTCCAGGTAGTCGATGTAGATCACACCTTGTGAATCCCAGAAAACGGTGGCCATCACCTTTCCGGCCGATAGGACAGTCTTCGCCTTCTTCGGAGCACGTTCGCCGGGTGAAGTCCACTGTTTCGACTGTTCCTTGGTCTCTGGTGTGTACCAGTGGATCCATGTTTCGTCGACGGTCACGAAACGACGCAGAAACTCCTTCGGATTGCGCTTAAACAGCGTCAAACACTACTCTGAAGTGGTCTCACGGTTGCGCTTGTTGTCCGGAGTGAGCAAACGCGGCACCCATTGCGCCGACAGCTTTCTCATGCCCAAAATTTCATGCAGGATATGACCCACGCGGTCTTTTGAGATGCCTATTGTCTCAGCTATCTCGCGCACCTTCAATCGGCGGTCTGCCAAGATCGTGGATTTTTGTTATGTTATCCTTCGTGGTAGCCGTTTTCGGGGCACCTGGACGTGGCTCGTCAAAAACCGATGTGCGACCACGTTGAAACTCGTTAAACCAATTTTTGACGGTCGCCATCGAAGGAGAAGAGTCACCGTACACAGCATCCAAGCGCTCTTTGATTTCGCCGCGCGATTTCCCTTCCAAAAACAAGAATCGAATCACCGACCGATATTGCTCTTTTTCCATTTTTCTAAAATCCGCGGGCACGCCCGCTTCCACACGCGGTCAAAACAAAACTACGAGTCCGATTCGGCTGAAATTTCGACAGTAGCCGTCTACGAGAATGTACTACACGATAGTAAATTTCTCTTGCGATAGTGGCGCCATCCGGGCGGTGAGGCTAAGTACTTATCGGACCGCCCTCGTACACAGTAAAGAAATGTTTGTTAACTAACCTGGAATTTAAATTAATCCTGGATTAAAATTAAGAACCCGTATTATAACCACGGAAATTGAAGGTTTTAAAATACGAAAAGACTTTCCGGCACCCCTAATATTTATAATGACAAAATTTGAGATCATTTCTGTCAAATCTCATATAATCTCAGCGGGATAAACTTGCGGCGATTTCCGCGCGCAAAACAGACATTTTACGTCAACACTTCGCATTATTTCGCTCTTTCGAAAATAGAAGTCGGATTCATTGGCTGCGTTTAGTATTCGATCGTCAGCCGAGTGAAATTCCGTCAGAATGAATCCCGACGGCGCGATGGCTCATTCGTTTCGATCGATCGGCGCGGTACGCGCAACTGTGAAAGTCTTTTGTCTCGTAAGCCCGCGAGACGACGCGAGCGATCCGCGGACTCCGCTGTTTCTCAAAGTGGGCGCAATGTGAGGTCCACCGTTCGCCCACCCCCTTCTCTCTCACGTTCAATGGCTCATTCATACCTGCGCAACGAGCCAGGAAATCGTGCTTCTCGCGGTATGAGCCACTCCTTGCCTCGCTGGACGGATGCTGTCGACGGAGGCCGGCGGAGGAGTTGCGCGAGACGCGACTCGTCGCATCGCAATTTACGGCAAAAGAGTAGCTCGCGGTAACTCGGGCAGTTGTTCCTGTCCAACGTCACACGCGGAGATTACGTCTTGTAATCGGCGAATCCGGCGGGCCAGATGAAAGGCGGCGGCGATGATTTTTGCGCGGCCAATCGCGCACGGGCGCGCTTCATCATCGCAGTCGCAGCCGCAGCTGCGAGCCGCGTTACCGTCGCGCACGCAAATATGCCGGGGCGCGGTGACGTCACATCCGGCGTTTCGTTTTTCGCGGCATGCACTTATCACCGCGCCCGGGGAGGAAGAAGAGGAGGAGGAGGTGGAGGAGAGACGAGCGGTCGATGAGAGAGAGAGAGAGAGAGAGAGAGAGAGAGAGAGAGAGCGCGCGAGAGAGAAAGAAAGAGATCGCCTTAGCACGCCTACGCCGTCGCAGTCGCGCCGCTGCTTGCGTGTGCGTGTGTTCTCGCGTGGCGGTTTGCACACACACACACACACACACACACACGCACATGCCATACACACCACAGACACGTACATATACATATATCTACGCAGGACGAATCGCGAGGGGGCTGCGTTTCGGCGAATGTAAACGAGAGCGACATCGCGCGTAATTGCGATCCGTCGCGAGACGCGAGACGCGAGATGCGACGGGAACATGGAAGTTGAGGAAGTATCCTCGCGCAGAATGATATATCCTCGGGATGAGAGTTCGGCTTGAATTCGAGGTGACTGACCGACATACACTCGGTGGAGACGGGGAGGTCTCGTCGGTGGTAAGCGAGCGCGTGCGGCCGGCTCCTCCGGGTGAGGAATGCTCGTCGGTAAACACAGGTGAACTTCACAACTCGACGCGCATAATGCGTTCCGTGGCATGCGTTTGTCGGGCGTCTCGTTCACCGCCGCTTGGATTTGCCGCGCCGTCATAGATTCGTCGAGACGGAAGGCATCGCCCTTCCCGGAGAAGGGCCCGATAATCCGCTGAACGAGCGCGAGATTCGAAACTCTCACGCAGTCGCGATCGGCGAAACGGCACGCGCGATGGCTACGCGCGTAATTTTCCGCGTGTTATACGCGCGCGTGCATGCGTGCGTGCGTGCGTGCGTGCGTGTGTTTACGATACGTGTAAAAAAAGCAGCTCGCCGATAGCCGAGTATCGGCGCGTATCGGACTGACCTCTTCTTCCCGCCCGTAAATTACCGCGCATTCCAGCCGATGTGTCACATTGATAAGTGGCGGGTCTCTCCCCGAATGTCTCGTCGCTCGTTATTTTCGCCCCGAGCCGATTATCGGACGAGAGTGGCTCGAGAGAGATCGGGACACTTCGCACCGAATGGACCAGTCGATATAATACACTCGACGGGATGTATCGGAAGTCGGAATCGCCGCGGAATAATGAGCCGCACTAGAGCGAGTCTCTCTCGCCCTCGGCGCCTCTCCCTGCCTCTTTCCTCTCACCGTTATGCGTCAGGATATCGCGTGCGCGCATGGAAACGAGGTACGTCTCTGGAAAACGATGTTTCGCGGGAGTTTCGCAAGTTGCGATTTCGCGTGGACGGCGTTGAGTTTCGAGGATGTACGATTTCGACGATGTACATCCCGGAGGGAGAAAACTGATTTTCCTCCTCGAGAAAAGTGTTTCACCCCTTGGAGGTCCCGTATTGCCGTGCGTAAAAGAAACACGCGTCCGCCATTTTGGCTCTCTCGATTACAATGCATTTTAAATGCGCTGGAATCGAAGGCGAATACTACCGCTGCTTTCTTCGCGAGCGAACGTGTCGCGATCGAGTGTGATCGGGTGTTTCCCAAGAAAGAAAAGACCCCTCGTTGGGAAAAATTCTCGCGAGCCTCACCGAGTCCTCGCAGACACGCGCGGAAATCGCGCACATCGCGGACAAGAGCGCGTCGAGAATAGAAAAGTGCCTTCTCGAAATAGCGGAGGAGCCGAGAGAAAGAGAACGAAGAAAGTACGGGAAAGGAGCGAGAGAAAGAGGGAATAACGCCACAGCGGCGCGACGGCCGCTGCTAAGAGCAGAGAAACAGAGAAGACGAACAGAGCGGATGAGAATGAGAAAGAGAGAGGGGGGCAGAGAGAGCCTCGACGACGCAACGGCGCGTTCGTCGGCCAGGCGGCGCGGAGAAACGCGCGGATGCTGTCTCGCTCGTTCGCAGGCGCATCCATTGACGCCTTCACTCGGGCATTTATGAATGAACTCCCCTACTCCGGCGCGAACGGATCCTTTCCGCTCGGCGCTCTCCGTCTCACTCTCTCTATCTTTCAGCACGCGCGCGCGCGCGCTCGTGTTCGTTCGCTGCATCGCCGCGGACGCTGCAGATCTGAAAAATCTATTCTATAGAGCGTGGCGCGAAGGCTGCTGCGCCGTCTCGATCTCGTCGGGAATAGAAGTCGGAATCTCATGTCTTCGCGAGCGTTGTGCAACAGCGCGAAGGCCGCGCGAAGGGGACTTGCTTACGCAACGCGCGGCGACGCGACGAGAAAGCCGCGATCTGCGCGCATCGTGCGCGCGCGTTTCGACACTTCGCCGCCTCGCGAAGGTCCCAGGCCCGGTAAAATCGGACCGGAGAAAATCTCACGCGGCATCAGAGAGCCGCGGCGACACCGACGATCGATGGGCCGTTGTAAATTTCGCGAACAGCGTTAGCCTGTCCTCGGGGGCGATCCGGCGCAGGAACGCGCTCACGGATTATTGCGGCCGAGAGGGGTAACACTCGTACGGAGCCGGCCGGCGATTAAACAATCGAGAGGAGCCGCTTGCGAAATTCGATGATTGTCGACCGGCAGAGGGAGAGAGAGAGAGTTAGAGAAGGAGGGAGAGTTTACGTAGTCTTAATGCGCGCAAAAAGCCCGTGACGCCCCGCCGATGACAAATGCGTGTTACCGCGCGCGGCGAGCAGCGGCGCGCAAAGGCGGACCGGGGCGTCCGCGGGACGTCCCGCGTCCCGAATCGGCCGGCAATAATATCGACTCCCCGCAAGAAGTGCATTAGTGCGAACGGCTCGCCGCTAAGCTGGCGGGAGGACGACGACGGCTCACCGATCGCAAATTGCACCGCGCGCCGCGTTTACGTAACGGGCGTCGTTCTACGCGTCGCGATCGCCGTCGCTCGCACGAGCGCAAGGAGAAAAAGAAGCACACGGGGTAAGAGGAGAGAGAACGGGGCGGCAATCCGACCCCGCGAATAATCGAAACGCTCGGAGCAATCAGGGAGATCCGTCCCGAATACTCAGAGAGAATCCGCGCCGTCGCCGCCCGCTGTGCGCGCGACGGCGTCTTGCGAGGCTGAAATTAGCGCGCTGATTGCCGCGCTGATTGTCGCTGATTGCCCGAGCTCGGCCGATCAGTGGATTGCCAAAGACTCGGTAAAAAAAAACGTCGGCTGCTCGATATTCGTGCATATCCTCTGTCTCGTTTTATGCGCTCGCCTCGCGGTGTAACTCAATTTTCACGCTGAAACACTATTGCACCTTTCTCTTTGTCTCTCTCTCTCTCTCTCTCTCTCTCTCTCTCTTGTTCTTATTAAAAACGTCTGGAAACTTGGGACGTTGATTACCGTCGATTACGCTAAAGTTTAACCAATGATTGGGCACGACAAAGGCGCGATAAAGAAATATATTTTTTATGCACTTTTTATGCACTCTCGCTTCATTAGTTTTGTGACGTCTCGGCCGTAATCAATTATGCATTATGTCGGCCACGGGATGCGGTGATATCGCGGCGGCGATCACCGATGCCGGTTTCTTCACATAGTGATTCACATAGGAAAAGTACCGTGCGACTCGCCAGTGGAGTCACGTGCCGGCGAGACATTTCCAAATTACGGGTAAGCGATGCTGAGGTCGCGCGCGCGCTTAAGACGATGAGCAGTTGCGCGTGTCTCGAAGCGACGCGGCCGACGTCGGCGTATCACGATCGGCGCAAAAATTCGCTCGGGGGTTCAACGAGCGACAACGGCTGATGAACGCGCTGCACGTGTCCCCTTTTTCCACGAGATGCGAGAGAAAGAGAGAGGGAGAGAAACACGTCTCCGTCTCGGGGCCTTTTTGCCGTTAGCAACGGAAACGCGGCGGCGGTGTGCGCGCGCTCGCGCGCGATTCTCGCTTCTGCCGTGGCTTCTTCTCGGATCGATAAAAAATCGATGGGCGCATTTTTGTCGGTCTGGACACGTGTTTCGGGCGTGAGTAATCGCGGCTTGCGCTTCGCGTTGGTCCCGCGCGTTCGTCGCATGGCACTTTTCTCTCGTGTCGCAGCGCAACAGATGCGCTCGTCGTCGTCGTCGTCGTCGTCGTCGTCGTCGTCGCGTCCGCCGGCCGGGCGTGCGCATCTGCGCTCTCCGCTCGTTATTTTTCTCGTATCGCCACCGATTTATCGTGCGCGACGCGATGCCACAGGGCACGACGGGACGGGACTCTCTAGCTCGCGCCAATGGGATATGTGGAAAAAACGGGATAAAAAGTTCCTCTCTCCCTCCTTCATCGCACTCGTCGTCGTCGTCGTCGTCGTCGTCGTCGTCATGTTCATCATCTCGCCTGCAATCCATTATGCGTCTTCTATCTCTACGACCGTCGCCAATTACGCGGCACGTTTCGTGACGTAAAGGCTACGGCTCCGCCGCGGGGAATGCCGATCCCCGTCGGAAGAACGACGGGAGAACGGGAGACAGGAAGAGAACGGCCAAGGATCACGGGGAACGCGGCAACGCGCACGAAAGCTCCTACGGCGGCGCGCGGCGCGCGGCGCGCGGCGCGGGAACAGCGGCGCGAAGGGCTGACGAGGCGGGAAAGGGCCAAGAGGCCTCACAGACGAGGGGGCCCCCTCGGTTGCGCAGCCGCGGAGGGATCGCCGGCGTCCGCGGCGGGGCCCGAGGAACGGCGGCATACACGACCGTCTTATTTCAATATTTTAAGCGCACTCCGGGGTATCACGCATACCACGGCCGAACGTCCAATATTTGAGGCGAAGGAGGGTAGGGCTGCGCGCGAGTACCCGATACCTTCGTGTAACCGATGCTCGATTCGAGGTCGCTCCGAGCCCGGACGAGAGTCCGGCCGCGTTCGGTAATTTCCAAGTTGCTCCAAGTGGGCTTATGCTTCCTCGGTCATGCGATGACATTTTTCTATGCGACCACTTACCCACACGAGCCCACACGCAGCCAATTCGAGGTCCGCCAGATTCGTCCACCGACTTCGCGCCGGAGAGTGATCTCAGCTCTCGCGTTCGTGTTCCTCGGGAAACGGGAGAATTCCGCCGATCGCTGGTGTCTACAACAGAACAGGTAGAAAACCTGCTGCTTTATACATTTCGCTTCCACTTGCCGCCGAGACAATTTGCAGTCGCGACGACGAGACTCTTGCGGCCACGGCAGGATCTCGCGCGAATAGGACGCGCGGCGCGGCGCGGCGCGGCACGCCACGAACGTGGAAACAAACGATCCTCTCCCGTTTCGGCGCTCGTTCCCCTCGAAAAAACAGGTTGCGAGCGGGCGAGCGAGCGGCGTCCTCGTCGTGGATCTTCTATCGCGCACGCCGAAAGACCTCACTCGCGCGTTTCTTCTCTCGCCGTCTCTAATTAAATCGGGAAACCGACGAGAACGTCCCGGGCATAATTCGCGAAGTCGCGTAAGAGACGCAGTCGCGAGCGATGCTATGAATAATTACGCGCTCGTTACTCCCTCTTAATAATTATCTCCTCTTCATTTGATTTTACCGTCGATTTTTGGACTTGTCTCGCGCCAACAAGTGTCCGCCTATATTTGAAAATTCTTCATGTCCGCTTCGAGTTGTTAATCCTCCTCGTCTAATTATGTCCGTCATGCGATAACGTGGAGTTACCGCATCTACCCTTAGAATATCTTGATTATCGGGAAATTCCAGCCGAGTCAATTTACTCTGAAGGAATTTCTTTCTCCGGTACTGTGAATTCTTCACCTCTCGGATTGTCGAGAGAATATTTCTGTTCCAAGTTCAAGAGGGAATGTGATGTGCTCGTCGCGGGAAGATTCGCTTCAATCAATCGAAGCATTCGGTCGTGAATGAATGAAAAGTCCACTCTGAGTTTGTGGTAAACACTCATCGGCCTCTCGGGTGACACCGAGTGACAGCATCCTCACGATCGCTTCGAGTGGATTTCGCTCGTTTTCAACGAGACTTTACTCTGAGAAATTAGAGAGCACGACTCATGTCGAGGTTCAAACGCGTAATCTCCACCGTGCATATTTCGCGGCGATTCTCGCAACCGGATGATGTTCAATCGTCGGTGAGACGAAAAATGGCGCAAGTCTTCGCACGACGTTCGTCATCGCGGTGAACGTAAGACACAACAAATAACGCCCGGAGAATTGTTTTAACGACCGTAAAAGTGACGAGAATAACGGTACTTCCTGCCAAAGCGAACGGCTCGCCCCGCACATACTTTAGCTTAATAATCGCGCCTGCCTAACGCTGCTCGACGCGGTCATTCTTTGTCTCATTGTGAGTCAAACGCTATTTGTGACGTATCAAACGGACACATTCTTTGCGAATGTGTCAAGCTGCTTTATGAGACGAGTCTCGATCCGTGACGAAATGTACGTGTTCAATTATCCTCCGTTGCGTAAACCGCCTTCCTTCGCCTTCGAGATGTCATGGCTTCCTCGATCAACTCGGTATCGATTTCCGCCTTTCAACAGAAACTCGATAGCTTTGCACTTTAAACGCTTGACTAGCTGCACCAAATCTCGACATTGCGGTGGATTTTTACCGTAATTGGAAACCACTTAAAATTGACCGGAGAATATACGTGATTCCGTCAGTATTCGGTAAAAAAAACTTCGATTGTTTTCCGAGACCTTTGACAAAAGGAAGTTTCTTAACACTTTGACGGCCGCAACTCATCGCGGATAAATTCTCGCCTGCAAACTCGCAGAGTCTCGTTCAAATCATATCTAAAGAAACAAACGTCCTCCCTGTACATAAATTCATAAACCTGCTTTTTTACATATTTCCTGGCAAGTCGCGATTACAGGCTGTCGTTATCGACGGGCCGAGTGAAATCGCGGCAATGAGCCCGTCAAGGTGTTAAGGTCGACGGCTCAGCTTCGTCGAGAAATGTCGTCGACGAAGCTGGCAGAAGCCGAACGCCCCGTGCGATACGGAGGGATATCGACGAAGACATTGACGAGTACAATCGCGCCGTCTGTTCGTGAAAAATCGACTCTCGAATCCGCAACGCGCGGATGCACTCCTGCGGAACGGCCGGCTCTCGGCCGTTGCTGTTATCGAAGACGGTAGAGCGGACGGTATCGCGACTCGCCGTCCGTTTGTGCATTTGCCAAGATCGACGTGTATGCCACTGGCGAGAAAGCGGTTCCATCCTTATGGGTTCGGTCAATCCAGAAGTGCGTAATCGCTCGAAATAAGTCGCCCGGCAAGCAGGAACACTCGGACCAAACGGATGGAGAAGGTGGAGGAAGAGGAAGATGAAGAAGCGGGGACATGGAGGAGGCCGCGAGCGCGATTTCAGATCCGCCGCGTTTTCTCCAGCGAGCGATTCGCGGCATCGCTCGCTGGAGAACGGAAACCTCTGCGGTAGACTCTGTACTTCTTTCTCGCGGGAGCAGATACGACCGCTCGCCGAGATATAAATAACGACCTAGATTAAGTCGCCGGTCGGAATTTAATGAGCTTCAGCAATGCCCCCGCCCTTACCATCCGCGACTCACCGCGGGACACGTTTTCTCCGGTAATTCACTATCCTCGATCATCCGGCCGAATAATTTTCAACGCTCGACGCGCAAAACCGAGGAAAAATCCTCCGCGCAGGTCGTCGTAGGCGAATTTTGCACACAATGACATCACCGCGCGATAAAGCGAGCGCCGTCGCTTTATCATCAATCCCCTGATAAATCAGCGCTTTCATTCTGTAATTAGTCTGCAATTCGCTATCGTACACTAGGAGAGACCGCCGAATTACGGTACAGCAGAGAAACGTAAGAGGACGACAACCTGTGGTCTCGGCGCGGAGATAAGCGCATCTGTTCGCTCATGTAGAAAAGACTTCGGTGGAAAAAGATCGTAGGCGACGTTTCCTACCGCGCGCGGGTTACCTGTCGTTATCCGTCGAACGTCAAGGATTCGCACGGTTCGCGCTGCCGAGCGCGAAAGCTGAGAGAGTGATTCGTTTCGATTCACGACGCGACACGACGCGTAATCGCGTTGGGGGAGAAAAGCGACTTCGCCGGAGGCACGTAAGGCCTGTGCCTCGGTCGGTCTTAATGAAACAATGGTGGAGGCCGTTGCGCGCGGGGACAGCGGGGCGGGGCGCAGAGGGGAGGGGGGACTGGAGGAGACCTCGGTGCTAACTGGAGTCTCTCGCGGTCAATGAATCTGCTGGCCTTTTCCCATGCTCGCGAAGACCACGAGAGTGCCCCGGCAGAAGCGCGCGCGACTCTCTTCGGGTCCAGTCGATTTTATTAGTCTCTGACTCATTCTCTCTTCGCGACCTCGTCGTCGTCGTCGTCGTCGTCGTCGTCGTCGTCCTCGTCGTTGTCGCCGCCGTCGTCGTCGTCGTCGTCGTCGTCGTCGTCTCGTGTCTTCTGCAGCGCACGAGTGCTGCTGCTTCTTTCCTCCTTTCTTTCTCCCCCTTTTTTATTATTCGCGTTGCCCTCCGACGGAAGCCGCGAATAAACGATATCAAACGTTTCGTCCGCCGAATACGTTCGTACACTTGGCGCAGAAATATCGCAGGCCTTGAGTCGTGGATACGCCGTGACCGAGAGCTGCTCGCGTCCGGAGTTGACTGTCCGGCTGTCGAAGCCGCCAAGATGGACCCGAACGAATACCTATCTGGTGAAGAAAAAAACAAGATAGATAGATAGATAGATAGATAGATAGATAGAGAGGGAGGGAGAGAGAGAGAGAGAGAGAGAGAGAGAGAGAGAGAGAGAGAGAAGGAGGAAACGAAGATGTTAAGAAAAGGGATTTCGAATTACCGATCAATTACGGGCGTCTCGCTTGCTACGATATTACTCCGATATCGCGCCGCCTCTTTCAATCTGTCTGTCAGTTATCACGATAATTATTGCCATTACCGCCGAAGGGTTTCGTAATAATTGTCATCGCATCGCGCGCTCCCTCCGAGGCGGGCGCACTGGCTTGAAATTTCCGCGTTACTTGTGTCGTTAATGCCACGGTCACGAGGTTCTCGCGCCGATCCGATTGCTGATCGCAATCGCCGCGCGCGCGGTCTCGTGAGAGAGCTCACAGCACCGACTATTCCAGCGGGATTATCCGGAGATATCGTGGAACGCACTCACGGTCGCGTCATTCACGCCGGAACAAAGAACGACGGCCGCCAACTGTCCGCGGGGCGGCGGTTAATTTGCCGAGACGGCGACGTCGCGGTCCGCTCGCCCGTCCGTCCGTTTATTTTCCCTCGTTTCTCGCGGGTGGACCCGGCTTTGCTTTTCCCATCGCGCGGTTTGTTCTTCCCTTTTTCGTCTCGCATCTGACCGCGCGCGCGCGTCCGCCTCTTTCGCAGCTTCCAACTTCCTCCGGTCCAGCTTAAAAAGCCCGTTCGCTCATCTTTCTTCGCCCGTCCCCCACCCCCGCCCCACCCTCCCCTCCTCAGCCCTCTCGTCCTCCCCCCTCCCCAGCTTTCTTGTCTCTCTTTCCCTCTTTCTCCGGCTCTCCCCGTCTCACTCCCCTCCTCCCTCCCTCCCTCCGTCCCGCCCGCTCTCTATTCTCGTCTTCGTTACGGTATGACAGAGCCGAGCCGGAGTCTTAAGGGTGGCGTTAACGAGGCGGCGAGACTTTCACACGGCCGCTCGCGTCGCCGAGGCAAACAGGTCCGTTTAGCCCCAGTTGCCGAGGCGAGTCTCCTCGACGGCTATTTATGTGAGTTACGTCGCGCCGCGTCATCGTAAACTTCCGCGGTATCGATGCGCCCGCGCGATATCATATCTGTAACGTCTGCCGTACAATGAGCAACTGTTGTCAGTCACCGGCGAGTCGGCGGAGGCCTCCGTTCCCGAGATCGCGTTTCTCTCGAATACTCCGGTCTGACTGAGCTCGGCGTATTCGACACGGCCAGCTCGACACGGAGATATCCCTCTTCGCGGGAATCCTCTCCTCCTTCGATCAATCCCGCGCGCTCTGGAACTCTCGTCTCACCCGAGAGACTCAGTCTCGGCTGCGCCCGATTCTCGCTTCTCCTCGTCTCCTCGCAATCTTTTTCATCCCGCACGCGCGCGCGCGCTCGAAGCGGCGGAAACGTTTGACACTTCTGAATACGTTCCGTCGTGTTACGCGACGGAAGCGGCTGGCGATTTGCCCGAGGAACGAAACGCGCGGCGGACCTCGCGTCTGTCTCCTAACGCGTCGCTTTGGCGCCATTATCGACTCTCTACACGCGGTAAGAGAGAGAATCCCGCAAAGTAAATATTATATTTATCCCGATTATATATGAGAGAGAGAGAGAGAGAGAGAGAGAGAGAGAGAGAGAGGGAGAAGGAAAGAGGGAGAGAGATGGTACCGCGTCGTATAAACGTACAGCGCGCGATCTATCATTACACACGAATCGAAGTATCGGTCCCGCCGCTCCGGAGATACCATCGTATCGCGAAGTATCGCCGCTCTCGTAGGTGCATATACTCGGCGCGAAAACAAAAATGAAAGGGAGCGAGGGCGGAATGGGAAAGGGAAAAGGAGCAGAGGGGGGTCCGAGAGGAAGGATACGAGCAGGGAGAAGGCGCGCCCGCGGGAATCGCCGAGGAGACGTGCGTGGAAAGGCACGGTCGACGGATGAAAGGGCGGAGGAGCCGGCCGAGGGGGACCGAAAGTGTAGGGGCCCAGTGGTCCCAAACGCACCGCCATCGCCACCGCCGCCGCCGCCGCCGCCGCCGCCGCCGCCGCCGCCGCCGTCGTGCCGTTGCGGCCGAAACGAACTGGCGTAGCCAGGAGGCGAAACACGCGAATCCTCGCCTCGTCCTCGTTCTTTCGCCGCTGATATATCTGGCCTATTTCGAACTCGAGGAAGAGAGAGAGAGAGAGAGAGAGAGAGAGAGAGGCCAGAGAGAAGAGAGAAAGCCCAGGGAACCTTGGTTGATATGTGCCTGCGGCTGAACGTCCCCTTGCCCTTTTTCTCTCTATCTTAATATATTCGCGTTTCTTTATCTTGTCGAAAAGCGCGAATCTGTCGTTTGGCAAGTTGTACTTGCAAGTTTGTAGGTACTTGATCAATGCCGTTCTCTTCACCTCCTCACCCTCCGATCGCGCTCGAAAATTCGCGGGTACGAATTTAAATGGAAAATGAGACCTGCCCGGTGAGTTTCAGTCTAACAAGTTAACGATGCAGGACTCGATTACTAGTTCGATGGAAATAGAATTACCACTACTGGTCGAGCTTGATCGGTAACGAGTTCAATCTCGAGTGTTTTGCGTGCGTTAGCGCTTAACAGGGCAGAAACGTGGAGCTCGTCGGGAATTCGGCGCGGCCATAATCGCGGGATAACACGCGGGGATATTTTTTTCCAAGGTACTTGAACGCGCTCTCTCTCTCTCTCTCTCTCTCTCTCTCTCCCTCCCTCCCTCTCTCTCTCCCTCTCTCTCTCTCTCCCTCTTTCTCCTTCTCCCGCGCTCAAGAGAGAAGGAGTACGTTCCCTCTGCCTGCTCTACCTTAGAATCCCGAAACCCGACCTGGGCAGTTTTCGGGCGGCCTCTCTTCTCCTCTCTCCGTAGCGCGGCCGGCTCATCCGCGTCCATCCCTTAGGAGCAAAAAGGCTCTCGATATATCCTTTGATCCTACGAAGGAGCCGTTTCCTTTCTTCTCTCTGGTTATCCGTTTCGTACGGTGCCTCGGAAGGAAGGACCTCCCTGGACTTCGCCGGCACCGCGGAGGTCCCGTTCTTCTCTCTCCTTTCCTCCCAGTCTGGCCCCTGCCTTTCCTCCTGCCCTCCCGGCCTCCCTCGTAGCTCCTCTCACGCAGCTCCTCCACCTTCTCCTGCCTTCACGCGCCAGTCAAAGGGACCAAACCGAGAGCCCCGTCGGGGAAAGAGGGAGAGAGAGAAGAGGGAGCAGACTGGAGGAGAGCCGGGAGAAAAGCAACAGGAGAAGGAGGAGCCGGAGAGGTCTGGAGAGGACAAGGTCTCCTTTTACTCTCCTCCCGGGACTCGGTCGGTACCTTTCCACGGCCCGGCGTCGCGCTCACGCGCGCCTTCGCTTCGTTCTCTCACCGGCGGGTACCACGATCGCACAAACTCTCGCGTGCCCGCGCGTATATGTTTATGCGAACTCCCCGAGAGCGACTGGGACACGTACGAGGCGTACGTGAAGAGAGAGAGAGAGAGAGAGAGAGAGAGAGAGAGAAAGGCAGAGGCAGAGAAAGAGAAAAAGAGAGAGAGAGAGACGTCTCTCGCACAGAGGAGACCCCGTGCGCTACACACCACACAACGTCGTGCAAACCCCATGGGCCCGTAGAACCGCATTCCAAGGCGGCTCCGTGGATGTGGCCCACGATGGCGTTAGAGACGGCAGGGAGGAGGAGGAGGAGGAGGAGGAGGAGGAGGAAGGCGAAGAGGAAGATGAAGAAGGAGAAAGAGGAGGAGGTGGCGGAGGAGAAGAAGAAGAAGACGAAGAAGGCAGCGGAGAGAGATCGGTCTGGAAAGCGAAAGAAAGAGAAAGAGAGAAGGAGAGAGAAAGTGAGAGGCTGAGAAAGAGAGAGGGAGAGAGAGAGAGAGAGAGAGAGAGAGAGAGAGCGCTCGAGAATAACTCGATAAAGCGAAGGACCCCTTCTAATTAAAATGAGTTCCGCCGCGGGTCCTCGTGTACGACTTTCGCCGCGTTCTTATTACGTCGCGAACTCTCACCCTCCTCTGCCCTTCTCCCCATCCTCCTCCTTCTCCTCCTCTCCTTTCGCAGTCCACACCGCTGTCGTCGTTCTCGTGCACACCTTACGTACGATCGGGATGCGTCTTCCTGAATCGGCCGCCGGCGTGGCCGTTTTCGCGCGTAAACCGCGATCGGAATGCGTCGCGGCGCGCAGCTACGTAATCGAGTCTGGCTGCCGCGACGGCGCGGCGGCACCGGGAAGGGCGAAGTGTCGACGACGGGTCGTAATTTCTGGAGAACTAGGAGATTACCGGGGCTGAGAATGAGCGGATGATAGATGGCGGACGGGGGCATTTAATCTTCTATCGTGCGCCGTAAAATATGTGCGGACCGTTTCCCTAAATATTGGTTAAAGTCGGGCGGGTGTTTACGACGGAGCGATAGACACGACCGCGGAGAGATAAAGAACACTGTGTGACTCCGTTTCTAATAAGTGAATTGTACAGATAAATCGCTTCTCTAGTCGCTCGCGACAGAGAGACGACAGAGGGCCCGATATCTGTGGTGTGCCGGGGTGTGCGCGCGTGCGCATCCAAAGTCCATATTTCTATGTAGCCCCTCATATTTGTCTTTTTTTCATATTTTTATTTTTCCCGATGCACAACACACACACACACACACACAGACACACACGCGCGCGCAAACGATCTCTTGAGACAGCGATTAATGGCTCCTTTCCGATTCCCGAAAGTTTCGCCTCTCGAGTCAGGTGACTCGGACTCGAGTTCGAGGAAAGCCGAATAGTGCAGGTAGGATGCACCTTGGAAAGGAATGTCTTTGAGACGAGCGGGCGAATAGGTTCGCGCGACAACTTTCGGTAATTCATCACCTGTTCTCTCAAAGACCCTCCGTAATCGCCGAAACCTGCTGGAACCAACGTGCCGACTTGCGTCACCGGCTTACGTGTTGTAAGGACATTTTCTGAATAGGTGGAACCGCTTGACACGACTACCGCACCCGTTCTCACCGGACCGTGGCCGGCGTAAGCCGTTCTCTATCAGCAAACAGAAATCCTAATCTGTCCACAAGTCGCCCTCACGGAAATTCGTCACTCGCGTCGGTGGAGAGGAAAAAAGTTGAGAACCGCCGTCCCAAACGGGCAGAATAAATGATCGCGCGCGAGTACTCGTGGGCGATCGCCCTCGGTAGATAAGCAAACGCATTTTTCAGCAAAGTAAGGAGCGTGCTTTTTATTTGAGTCCTTTTTTTAACGTATCACGCGCGCGCGATAATAAAAGCACGAGCACGGTGGGATCCCGTGAGAAACGCTTGGCGCGTACGCTACTCGGTCTCGACAAAGAGGAACTTGTTGACTTTGAAGATATCGATGCAGTGATTTTTCACTGCACTGTCGTTCCGATTACGAATCTCCGGCTGAGACCAACGAATTCGATCGGGCTTGAACGTCTTTTTCTTTTTTCTTCGCTCGAACGAGGAATGCGGTGAATTTTCGGCGAAAGACACGATTTATTGTCCGGATATTACTTGACGCTCGGTCTTTTCACGGAGTGTCGATATGTCGATGATGTTTCTCGCGAAAAAGTCGCCATCATGTCGCGGCCGGTGATTTAGGGCGGAATAATTAAGAGCTTATTAAAAAAGTTCCTAAGCAGTCATTCCGTTACAAAGTTCTATCACCCAATACATCCGATTTAATGACCCGTTTCGTAAATCAAACGTTCCGTCTTCCTCCCTTTACTCGTCCCTCCCTCTTTCATTCCCGATTCTCCACATCTCCTTTCACTCTTGTCCTTCTTCGTTTTCTCTCTTTCCTTCTCTCTCTCTCTCTCTCTCTCTCTCTCTCTCTTTCTCTCTCTCCCTCCTTTCCTGATGGTCCGCGTCGGCTTGTTCCTCGTTTAGTCCTTTTTCCTCCCTCTCTCTTCCTCTCTTTCTCTTTCTTTCTTTCTCTCGGGAGGAGGTAGAGGCCTCTTTGAAAACAGGCACAGCCACTATACTACCACACCATCAACATCTTCTCCACCATCCTCTCGCGCGAGGTAGGTCGCCCCCGGTGATACATGGAGTTTCTCACGGTGATAATTATCACCGAATCCGTGAAACGCGAGGAGACAGGCTGACAAACGTGGACGGAACGTGGTCAGAAAATAGCGCAAATATTTCCGACGAAGCGCCACGGCAAAATCAGCAAGAAACAGAGTCTTCGTCCGTCAGTTTTTTCTTTTCTCTGTGAATTCGACGAACGAGCCCTTGGAGTATCCGTATAATCTACTTTTAATTTGACATTGAATTCTTTCTCGCAGAGATATCTTTACGATAACTTTTCCAATATGTTACCAATTTCTGTCATTTTACGAGAGCTCAGGCTCGCCCCGAGCAGGGGCGTCGTCGTGCCGAGATGCTCGCGAGAGTTTATACAATATTCGTGATTCAATATATACGTCTGTGTCGTCTGTTTTTAACCGTTCACGTGTATATGTGTGTTTATGTGCATATGCAGATAGGTAGGTAGGTAGGTAGGTAGGTAGGTAGGTAAGGAAAGTGAAGGTGAAGCGCTTCGCCTTCCGCGAGCGGAATGCATAGCCGCGTCGATGCATGCTGAATGCATGGCGCTCCCCGCGACGAGATCGCCGATAACAGGTGACGCGATATCGAACAGGTGATTCGATATATGAACAATGCGATATGTTCCGCGCTATTGCCGCGACGAGATGCGTACGAGCGAGAAGCATCAGAGCTCTGGGTCGAAGTCAGGGAGAGGCGAGGCTCGGCGCGCCACTCGTCGTCGATGTACCCCACTCGCCCTGGCACGTTCGATGAAATGTTGCCGAGCGAGGTATACGAATAGAGCGATGTCGCACCCCCGTGACACACAGACAGACCCGTGGTGCTCGCGCTGACCGTCTCTCGCGCGATCTTTCCTCTGTATGGGAGTGATCGTGTTATTACGCTTGTAGATCAGTTTGCAATACGACCGCTTGTCGCACTTACGTTGCGTGCCGTCGTTGCTCGAGAGGTAAGAGTAAACGACGCTTTTATCTCGATGAGCTCCGGAGTACATTCGGTGTACTCCGTAAGAAAATTTATCAACTATTGTCTCGAGACGTAGGATTTCAACGACGAATAACATCTGCCGAGCCGAGCATTTTATCTTCCCGAGATTGCTGGAATATTAACTCGCGACGATCAATCCACTTTAGCTTTCATAGAGCAGATCACATTTTTCGCAACAAGAGCGAAATTATTCCAAGAAATTATTCTTCTATTCGATGCCTCGTAAACCTCGTGAAAAAACGCTTAAGGTGCCGCTAACCTTCCTTGCAGAGACTGCACTTCACTCTTCGATTGGATCCCTCTTGTATTTAACAATTGCATCGGCAGGATAATAATAAATAGAACGCGACTCGCTCTCGAAAATATATCGCGAGGCGATCCAGTGTGATCCAGTGTCTTATGTTGCAAAGAAAAAGAAACGAGTTTGTTTGTCCGCGTAATCGCCCCGCAATCGCCGTAATGCTCATCCGTCAACGACACACGCAATCTCTACGTCGCGGCGCAATGTTAATAACGCACGGCGCCTAATCGCGCGCGTCTCGTTCTTAGAGCGACTGCGGCTTACCTTAAACTTACCCACGCACGCTGTAATTATCAACCGCGAAGTAATTCCCAAGCGCATCAACACTCTCGCGCGCATTCTGCTCTAATGCGCTTACTTAGTTATAGTTCTCCCGTGAGCGAGGGGCGCGCATTGTTTCCACTTGACACCAATAAGGATAATAATAACGCCGCTAAATTGGAGGCGTAATACACTCTGCCTCGCGAGCGGCGGAACGTCAGCTTACTTACATTATAATTATCGATCTTGATATCAGTGGGTCCCTAACGAGGATTAATAGCGCGCCGATTATTTATTTTGCGTCGAGCGCCGCGACTCCGCCTGGCCTTTTAAATCGTCCGTGCGTATTCAGCGCGTGCGCGAACGCTCTCGACAGAGAAAGAGCGAGAAAGAGATAGTGAGTGAGTGAGTGAGTGTGTGAGAGAGAGAGAGAGAGAAAGAGAGAGAGAGAGAGAGAGAGAGGGGGGGGAGGAGAGGAGTGGGTGGTGGTAAAGGGTGAGGGAGATAGATAGGAAGAAAGAGGACCGCGGCCGAATAAATTAAATCCTTACCAGGAATTCGCTAACGACCTGTACCGCTCGGACTACCCATCTCTTAATGTCGTGTTATACTCTCGCGCGCGGCGTTTTTATGTGACACTCTCTCCGCGAGTAAGGTGACCCACGTGGACGACGTGGACACCGTTCGCGCGGACACGGGACACTAGCGCGGGACTTTATGGGGACAGGCGGTGAAGTTCTCTCGCTGAGCCTTTGTAAGCCCGAGAGAGGCGAGAGAGCGGGTTGCTTCTCAATCGGGCGCGAAGCACTTTTCTCATCCTTCTCTTTTTCGCGCAGCGTTACGCAAGTGGCGCTAATCCACGAGCTCGTGTTCGCGATTAGCGGTGGTCTTTTTTGTCTGCTGTCCTTTGGGCGCAGATTAACGCGCGATGCGATACGACGTGCGACGAAGGTGAGTCCACTACTTCGCATTGTCTGCGTTGTCTGTGTCGGACGAGAGAATCTGCTACTTCGCACATTGATGTATTCCGAGGGAGATTTTTTAAACTTTCTTATTTTCGTATGAGAAATGCAAGTTTTTCCGTCTCACATCTCTGATACGCTATTTTCCACATTATATCGAGTAACGACGAGACGGCGTGCGAGCACGCGCGCGCACGCGCGTTCTCCTCTTGGCTTTCTTCGGCGCGAGGAAGAATGCCGGCGGAATCTTGATCGAGATAAAAGAACAATATGCATGCGCGGCCGAATTCCCCCCTCTCGAAACGTGAAATTTCATCAGTGGGACCTGCGCACGCCCAATACGAACAACAAATTCTTACCTGCTCGCCCGACAGCGGAATTATTCCGCGAAATTTCGCTTCGCTCGCGCTCGTTCCGTCGCGCTCGGCGCTTTTCCTTTGTGGAAAGCCAAAGAAGCGAAAGCGCATTCTTTCGTTGCGACTTAACGGCGCCCGCGCGCGATTGTATCGGCCGTTCTTCCCCCGGACCGGAGCAAGAAATCCCGATGAAAATCGAGCCCCTCGCACGGACGTTGCATTCTTGCGATTGAGAGCCTTTGCAGGGTGCACCGGCACGCCCCGGGCGGTTCCCATTGCATCGTCGCTCCGGACGCCAACACACATTCGTTACTCGCTTGCGAGATTTCGCCGCCGAGAGACATACGGTCGGCCCGCCGCCGACATTTTCGTGCGTTCGCCACGACAGGTTGCGACGACGCGGCGACGACGCGTCGTCTATGTATGCACATCGCCGGCCCGACCGGCAGCGCTTTTTATCGCCGCGAGAAGCAATGACACGCACGCACTCACGGGGGCGCGTTAGCGAGCCTGCTAACCATCGAAACTCGTCCCGGAATTCTCGAGTGCCTAATGAACGGTTTGTCGTCGCGCTCCCGCGGCTCGCCGCTCAGCGGCAGCGACGCGAAATATGTCTTACTTCTATGCTTCTCCTCAGATAGTAGGTGCATAAACGCTTGCCGTTTACGGCAAAGGCCGAGCGCGCACGTATGTGCAATCCCGGTGAGTGCGTTCGTGGTTTCCTCGTTACAAGTTTTATCGATTGCATATTTCCAGTGTTTTATCCGCTCTCCCTGCCTCCCTTTCTCTCGATGCCTCAATTAAAATTCCGAATTAACATTTCCGTAAGTCGTACGTATTTCACAAGGAGGCGTGTCAATCGTCAAATATCAATTTTCTACCAAGCATTTTATCCAAATGAAGAGAGCACTCACGGATAATTCAGTAAATAGTTAATTTCTTATTGCTTCATGACGTCAATACATATGTAATTCTGTGTACGTGCTCGAAAGTGTCAGACACGAGAATGGAGGTCGAAATCGACAGTTTTTGGATAGCTGGAGATAGGAAACGGGAGATACGAGACGACGAGGGATCGATCTCAAACGTTACAAGCGAGTAATAAATTCCTAAGAGTACGAGTCAATAATAATTTAAGATGAGCTCTCAGGTTCCGATCTCGCGAGATAAGACGAGGCTTCGGGAGGCACATTTTAGCGTATGTTCGCGAGAGCCTACCGCGGCGGTTTACCGTTTCGGGAATCAATTAAACGCGGGACAATACGGCAATGATTTGTCCCGAAGTGTGTCGAACGTTTCTGCGGTGATTCGCGAGTGCGTAATGGTTGAGCACACTGCGCCAGGATCGCAGTGAATCACCTTGTGAAGGTGGGCCGCCGGCGGCTCCATAGGTACGTATGTACGGGTACGTGATACTCACGCATGTGTGTGCGAGCGCACATACGGTCCACCGACTGCGGCTACGCGTGTATACACACCCTCGTACACATTGACGCGCCGCATACCTTTGCCTCCTCTTCCTCCTTCTCCTCCTCCTCCTCCTTCTCCTTCTCCTCCTCCTCTTCATCATCTTCTTCTTCTTCTTCTTCTCCTCCTCCTCCTCCCCCTCCTCCTCCTCCTCCCCCTCCTCCTCCTCCTCCTCCTCCGCCTCCTCCTCCTCCTCCTCCACCATCAGCACCGTCTTCTCTCCTCTTCCTCCTCAGCCGCCGCCGCCGCCGCCGCCGCCGCTACCTCCACCTCCTGCTCCTTGTCTCAACCTAAACCGTCTCCTCCCCGTCCACCCCTGAGCCCGCCGCAGCCGCCTACCACTTCACCGACGTAGCAGACCTTTAATCCAATCTGAGTGTAAGTGTTGCCCTTTAAAGCAAGCCGGGAATGGCGGGAAGCCATCCACGACCTCCACTACCGAACTTTTTCTTTGGCCGCGGCTTTTTTTTCTTCGTTAGTCCGCCGGGCTTTAAACGAATACGTATGGCCGCCGCCCGAGAGAGCCGAGAGAGGAGTTCGGGACCGAGCGAGCAGTCGGTTGCGTGCGACTCGCGTAATATGTCAATTGGACGTGGTTATGCAAGCGAGCGGGAAGCAACTGCGGCACGCTAGTTCTAGGGTTGCGATTGTTCTGCGGAGAATCGTCGCGAACTCAAGGCCTCCCTGCGTGGATTCGGCAAACCACGTCGGGATCGCGACGCGCGCTCGCGAACTTCCAAACGTTGCGATGCAACGTTAGCATTGAGAACGCGAGTACCTCGTTTCGCTCGCTTATTCTAAATTCAAGCTTGGCAAGTTTATCAGTCGTCACGGCGTTTCGAATTGATTTCTAAAAATTCCTTTATTCTGAACACTGTATCTCCTCGATTACACATACCACTTTTATCGTCCCCTGTTCTCGCAATTTCCCGAAACGACCGTCGTGTGCCGATAAAATGACACTGCAAGAACAAGACACGAATCGCGAGTCCGAAAGCCGTGATTTCGCGCGGGGAGCCGAATCATACTTATCTCCGTGCCGCAGACTGTCGTCTCGCGAGAAGTCTCCGGCGACGGCTTCCTCAGCCGCGGGAAACAGCGGGGCGCGATATTATCGCGATGACGGATTAATACGTGGCCAATTTTCAGGGTGAGCCCGCACCGCCGACAAAAGAAGTCAACGGCGGGTAAAGTGCGCGCATGCCGATACGCGGCGCTCGGGCGAAGTCTCTCGAGAAGAGTCACGTTTTCGAAGCGACTCTCCGTGGGCCCGGGCCCTCGCGGTCGGGCCCGAATGGCGGGCCCGGGTCCCGAACGCGCTTCGCTTCGCTTCGTGTCTCGCTTCGCCTTGCCGCGCCGAGTCGCGCCGCGCCGCGCCGCGCCGCGCCGCGCCGCGCCGGGCGGCCCTGATCCCTTCGTACCTTGGGACCCACCACGCCACGGGATGCCTCTTCTCTCTCTTTCTCCTTCTCCTTCCCCCCCCCCTCTCTCTCTCTCTCTCTGTCTTTCTCTTTACTCCTTTCCCTCTTTTTCTATTTCTCTGTCTCTCCCCCTCTCTCTCGCCTCTTCCCGTCGGCACGGCGGCGCAGCATCCTTTAATATCTCTCGCCGGCCTCCTCCTCGAGCTCGCCTCTCATCCTCCTCGTGGTCCCTCCTGGTCCCCTCTGGTCCCCGCCGAACCTCCTCTCTCGTGCCCACCCCTCGGTCCAAGCACTCTCGATAGCATCTTGATGGAATGCCTGCGGGGTAGGTACCTGCCGCATTGTCGAGCCTGCTCGCTCGTGCTTTCGCACTCCTCTCGTGCTCCCTTATTGTTGCTGGTTCCTCCGCTGCCAGCCGCGGCCGCATCGGTTATGGTAGTGGTGGCGACGTCGTCGTCGTCGTCGTCGTCGTCGTCGTCGTCGTTGTCGGCAGCAACAGCAACGGCAACGGTGGTGATACCGCCGATGGTGATGGTGATGGTGACGGTGGTGGTGGTGGTGGAGGTGCCGATGGTGGTGATGCCGGCGGTGGTTGTTGTTGGTTATCTTACGTTTCCATTGCTTCTTGTTGCATTCGCCGTTGCTCTCTAGCCGTGTAGCACTTTGACACCGGCGCGCGATCGACTCGCAATGTCGCGAGTCCGACGATGTTCGGGCGAGAAGAGTCTCCTCGTGGCGCTACTTCGTCGCCGAGCGTCCTTCGCGCGGATATCTGCCGCAGCAGATAACCGGGCGTTCGCAAGTTTCCCGAGCGCGTTTTCCGCCCCGAGTGCTGTCGACACGACGGTGTCGATGTCGTAGACGAGGGAGGGGTGGGAAATTCGCGACTACGTAAAACGCGAGGGATGAGAACGAACGGGAGTCACGCGATGTTCGCGTAAAGCGTGGGGGAGGGCACGGGGTATATTACGCGAACGCGAAGTAATTGAAACGAATTCAGGATTACGTCTTTCTGGTTCGCGCGGCTTTCTCGTCGTTCTCGCCAATCCTGGGTGAGATTTTAATCGGCTTACGACCGATTTATGGCAGCGTTTCGCTCGTTTCTGTAAGAGGTATATTCGCGCGTCGGCCTCGTAAACGTGCATAACGAGCCCGCTCCGGTGCGAAAGTCTCCACTCTGTAACAGTTTCTCGCGATTGCAGCTCTCGTATCGTCCGCGATCCCACCCTGCGAGGGCTGCGACGTCCTCGGAAACGATGTCTTTCCTCGTCCCATCGCCGAGAGACTCGGCAGATTTATCGCCCACGTTGTCGCCTCTTAATTTCCACTGGAGGAGCGACGTCTTCTTATTTTTTTAATCAAGGCCTCATTAGGAAAATTCAGCGTCGGCGTGTCGGACAGAATCGGATATAAATTCGAGGGGGGAAAAATTGGTCATTTTCAGCAGGATACACGAGACACGAGGTCCTGCTGGTGCAACAGTAATTAGATTACAGACTGGAGAGTGGAATAGCGCGCGCTTTTTATTCTTCCTCCCCGTTCGTGATGCGATGCACCACGTACGACTTTACGTGCCACACGTGTCGAGTGCGCGTTCCCGTGGTCCCTGCACGGCCCAGCGCGACGCGTAGGTGTAGGTACACCCGGAGGTGGGGCTCTGCTCTGACCCCAGCCTTTCGATTTCGTTTCTGTCGACGGGGCGTTCGTGGCGCGACGTGGCCGAAGCCAGCGTAGCCGCCGAGAAGAAGCGAGCGGAAGAGGGCAGCGTGAGAGAGAGAGAGAGAGAGAGAGAGAGAGAGAGAGAGAGGGAGAGAGAGGACAGCTAATGGAGGTAGCCAAGGAATTCCTCTGGTTCGTAACCCGCGATTTGCCGCTCGCGAGACGATTACGCGCGTATAATATTCGCCCCTTGCCCTCCCCCTCTCACTCTCTCTCTCTCTCTCTCTCTCTCTCTCTGTTTCTTTTTTTTAATCCCCGGGACGCGATCACGATTTTATAACAGGGTCGACTGCCGCTCCCCAGATTAAGCCCGGACGAATAATTAATATGCGCTCGATTTGTACACGCGTCACAGAAAAATTTCCCTCGCGCGACCTTCCTCGTCATCTCCCACGCTCGCGCTGATTACCTTCCGCTCGAGCCCTGATTCTATTCCTGCCACTATGAACTCTCTGATACCCTGAAAATACCAGACTACCCATAGTGTGCCGACAGGCGTATCTTCCTCCGCGACTCGCGGGTGCGGGAGGATACTGCGAAGATCATCGGGGTAAGGGCCGAGTCGAGACTTCAAGAGGAGACCGATGTCCGCCAAGTGTGGTCGCCGGGGGCGGGATTCGATTATGGCCGCGAAAGCACCTCGGGATTCGGCTCGGTTTAACACCGCGTGATCCAATCGGACTTTTAAAGCGTCGCGCTTCGGGATTCGTTACGATCACAGGCCGATCGATTTGAAGAAACTTCGGAAAAATGGGCGACCCAACGGCGTCATCGCCGTCACGGCGACGTGACGCACACGCGCGCGTGCGAGCACACGCGAGCGAGCGGCGCGTCGCGCGTGCGACTAGCAGGCCGCCGACTCGGGGAGACCGCATTCCTCTCTCATCGTTTCTCGCTGTGCAGGATCTCTCCGTGGCCGGCGATATCTTTATTTTGTCCTGTCATAATTCAAACGACGCAAACGCGGCCTCGATAAAGCCACCTGGACAAATCGTCCGTCCGCCGCGCCGGCCGCGAGCGAGAGAGCGAGCGAGGGAGCGAGCGAGCGAGCGAACGGGAGAGTGAACGAGAGGGCGAACGAGAGAGCGAACGGCGGGCCCGACGTGGCCGATTATGGCCGCGAAAGCACCTCGGGATTCGGCTCGGGTTAACGCTGCATAATCCAATCGGACTTTAAAGCGTCGCGCTTCGGCCTTCGCGTGTCCCGTCGCCCTCTCTCGTCGGCCGCGATTTCGCGGGCCGCGCGCGGGCATGATAAATTCTCGACCGCGAAGCGCCGAACGCGCGCACGTGCTCCGCGGCCTTCTCTCGCTCTTCCCGGGCTTCGTTCGTGTTCACGGTATATCTGTAACGTTATGTGCCCCGAAAGCCGAATGTGCTTTCGATCGATGTCGCTTCTTCGCGCGCGCGCGCATGTTGGCAACTGAATGGTAACAGTGAGATATTCGCGGTTGAGAGACTAATTCTTTTTTAAGACTTCTTTAAAATAGGAACGTTATTTTGGTGCAGAGGTGCTCCCAAAATTCGCAGTTCCGTGAGATATTGCGGTAGGAAGTGACGACGTGTCTTGCACGCGGGTAGAAGCGGTTCGCGACAGAGTGGGGGCTTTGACGGATGACAGCAGTGACAACGACGATCAGAATGACGGAGACGGAGATTGGAAACACGAATGCGAAACACGAAAAATATGCTAATGATCAAATAAGCTGGTGATAAACATCTTCAAAGTGCGCAAAATATGTACAAACTCAATTTTTTTTACGAAACTCGTAGAAACTTTTTCTGACATGTTATCTTTAATATTACTGATGACCTTTTTAACAGCTTAATTTAATACTAAATCTGACACCGTATTTCCAGTATAACAATTGTCTCTAATGTAAACCCAAAGAAAGAAGTCACACGGATTTAAATCCGGTGGAATCTAAATATGGTGGCCATTCTAGTCTCCTCTCTGAATAAATTTGGGATAACCCAAACCGAGATGACTCGAGTACCATAAACTTTATGGATTGTTTCGAAGACCTCCTGAGTTAGACGTGGCGTCGCTCCATTCTGTATGAAATGAAACTCTCTAACTAGGCCTCTTTTTTTGCGAGAGGGAAACATTTTTTTTCGAGGAGCTGCTTGTAACTTTCATCAATGACCGTAGACTCGAAGAATTGCGCATCAGTTCTTTTTACCGAGCAGTCCATGTCGTTATTTTTTGTGGATGTAAAGGTTTAGCCAAAAAAACGTTGGGATTTTCGGACTTGTTCAAAATAATTCTTAATTTCTTCAATATTTTCTTCTACAGCTACAGACATAAAAGGACCTAACAGATCGTGTCTAGGGTCTTGGATACCTTCATATTGCAAAAAATTATAGATAATTTTGTTAAAAACAACACAAAAAATTATTTTAATGCAGATTTATTGCCAAAAAATGGAGCGATGTAACGTCTAAGCTAAAATAATTAATGAATTCTAATTTTTTTAGCGTGTTTTCGTTCGTAATTTTATGTGTTTCGTATTTAGTACGAAACCCCTTATATATTTTTTTTTCTAGAAACGAAGCACTCGATAAGATTAGGTCTTTCCTTCTGTCGTCAGATTATTCATTTTGACGCGCACAGACTTACTTCTACCACAACCAGAATAAAACTGCGGAGTCCTAGGCGGATGACTATTAACCTTAAGACCCGTTCTAAAGTCATAGAGGGGAGAATCAATCGTTTAGTTTCGGCAACTTCGTGTGGGACATCCTATATCTTGCCCGTGAGGAATAAATGGAGCGAGCGATGTATACGAAGGTCGCGAAAGCATTAAGTCTCGCCAGCTTAGACCGAAACGGCACTGCGTATTTTCGGCTGTTCTCGAGACCCGGGCTTCGAGTCTATTGCGAAATCAGATCCGCTAAAGTCTTGCCACGATTATCGGACCGATGGTCGAGAGAGAAGGACGGAGAGAGAGAAAGAGAGAGAGAGAGAGAGAGAAAGGCTCAGAGTCTCCGAGGGGCTGGACGGAGCGGACTGCTCGTAGGCAGTAAATCCCATCGGATGATTAGAGGTCGGCACCGGAGCTTGTTACCCCGATATGGAATTCAATGGAGGGCACGGGTAACGACAAGGACGATTAGGCGTCTCTCGCCTGCGCTCGTGTCGGTCCCAAAGGCGTGACCGGACAAAGACGATGTGCTCTGATTACGGGAGCTGGAGGAGGGAGGGCGGCTTGCGACTACGGGGACTTCAGCAGGCGTCGGCGTCTTGTCATATCGAGTTATACGCGCGATTTCATGCGACGCTGTGAGAAAAAGCTCCTCAAATTAATCGGTATCAAAGTGGCCGCCCACACACCGGGCCTCGCTCGACCCCCGACATTTGTTCTACACTTATTTATCTTTCCTAGGTTTCTTACGACTGTCGAGATTACATATATATATGTAAGATTGACCATCGCACAAGTAACGAGATAGTTGCAAGCAAATATTAGACACACACGCGATGTCCGATGTGCTCTGGATATGCATTAATGATTTGTGATACCTCTGGAGATATATATTTCTTTTTCCTTTTATAATGTATTTGCAATTTAAATGTATGAAAAGGTATATTTGTGTGATATATCTATAAAAGGGGTGGGAGGAGAGGGTGCGTTTGGCTGCACGTGCGGCCTAGTTGCGTCGCTACGTTTAAATTCCGCTGCTCTTTGTAACAACGACGCGACTGTCCCGCGACTCTCTTTTACCATCGTCTTATCTTACATTCGGTAAATAGTCGTTAACATAAATCAGAAGGAGAGATAAAGCTGTGCCGCGCGAACGCATCTTACTCTAAGCAGTACAAATTATTTCTCTTACCTAAAAGCACGAAGAGAAACGGCGGAAGCGCTCCGCATACATCTCAGAATATCTCAGATATCTCAGAAGAAGAATATCTCAGATATCTCAGAAGTCGTTGAACCCAGGATAAAAGTCGAACAGGAAAGAAAGGAAAGAGTTCGTTTCCAATATCGAAACGACGACATTGCGAATGATATTCGCAATGTCGTCGTTTCGATATTGATCGATAAATAACAAATAATAAAAAAACGCGCGAGTCGAGCGTCGAGACGGAAGCTTGTCGCTCGGTCGATTTTACCAAAATGTGATTTCAACGAAACTCACATCGTAAAACATTACAAGTATGATCGTAAATTAGCATAATATTAGTGACGCCCTTAAAATAATTAACATAAAATAGAAAATATTACTATTTCGTGCCTTTTGAAAAATCGATTCCAACGCGTTTCAATCGGCTAGCATCTCAAGCGAGACGAGACGGCGTCGCCAGCGCCGGAATTTACCTGCACCGGCTACAAATTGTCTCGCGCTGCATTCCACGTCGTCTCTAACTAAACTGTCGCTTATAAACCGGCGTGTCACGCACACGCGTGAGTACACGCGCGCAGAGGCGTAATTGACCGCGCGCGGCGGCGCGAGTTAAAGGGACGCAGGACTTCAGGACACCGAGGGGTTGCGAACTCGCGGCCGTACGGCGTATAAATCCTCAGGCCTGAGCGCGCAGCGGCAGCTTGGAAGCTTGAAATTCCGCGGCTCTCGCGAATATATCGCTGAGCGAGGATGAATGAAGAACGACGGCGAGGTAGACGGAGGAGGCAGGAGGGAGAAACAGAATGAGAGAAGGAGAGAGCGAAAAGTGCACCGTACTTTGCGACGAATCACCGGAACGACGTTCGTCGTCGCGTTTTTGCCGAATAAGACCGATATCTAACGCGCTGCCGTTTGTCTGGAACGTTTGTTGACCATGTACGCAAATATGGTTTTCTGTAAAAAATTATCGCCTCCGAAAAAATCACGGTGCACCTCCGAGTGTCTCTCTAGCCTTGTCTCGCTCGCTTAATATAAAATCACCCGCTCGGTGAATATAAAATAAATTAATGAGAAAGTTCGCTTCGATTTTCGACAGGTGATGTCGCATATGTACAGCAACGATATTGATAATATTCATATATCTCTTGTTATATATCTCTTGCGTTATATATCTCTTGCGTTATATATCTCTTGCGTTATATATTTCTTGAAACTGATATTTTCACAGCGATTGCTCGTTTTCCACACCATTTGTCTCCTTTGAATACAAGTAAATGAAATTTGACTTCAAGGTAGAACCACACTTTCTGATATTTTAATATTAATATTAATATTAATAATATTTTACTCAATATTATTAATATTTTACGACATGATACGATATACTAGATGTGTATAAATTGTAGCAGCAAATGTATGTTGTCGCGAGATTTCGTTTCAAGTGGCATTTATCGCGGCGCGTCGTTATAATATAGCCGCACATGTAAAATATCGAAAATGAATCGCCGCGGCGTGATCGGCAATTCGGGCATTTAATGAGTGCGTTAAAGCGCTCGTTTCGATTGATCGACGTCGTGGTCGACGGAGCGACCCGCTCCGATGACGAAACAGGAGGAGCAGCAGCTGGTGCGACAATAACACGAACGGCAGAATGTGTAACGAAGTGCACATTCCACGACGATATATACATACGTATGCGCGACACACGACGTCGATCGTCGAGCGCCGCATGAATTTCAGTCGCGACGACGCCTCCTCGACGACGACGGGGCTGCGCTCTTTTTCTGCTTACACGCCTTTATACGCGCGCTCTCCGCTCCGGAGAAGCGCGCGCGAAGCGGAAATCGCGGAAGCGCCTCGTGCGACTCGTTGGCTACGCCTGAGCGTGCAATTGCATAATATTCTGCCAGCCATTTAAATTCCTGCTCGCTCGAACGAACATTCTCGTCGATCGATCGGTGCGGTGTGGTTAAAATGGAGAAATTTGCATGGAGTAGAACGGCGCATCCAGTTGAAATGACATCGCGCAATGTCGTAATAATTGACGACGATACTTAAATTATCAGGGAAGCTAATTTCGGCTAACTTCTCGTGCTTTGAATTACGACGCCAAACTGTAAAGCCCGTTCTACATTAGTCGCAGGACACAGAACGCAAGTCGCATGTCGTAGGAATTCACCAATCACAGTCGAACAGTTCTCTTAACATTCGACTTGCGTTCTGTGTCTTCCAGTAACGTCCAGGAATGTACGAACAATATGGGAGCGAGTCCCTATAGACTTTTCTTCTCTATGACGTTTTTTCTTTTGTTTATTTGCCTTATGCATACACACTAAGAGCCGAATGAATAGACAAGCAGTTCGAGGTAGTAAACACAAAAAAAACGATAGGTAGTATAACGATAATATAATTCAGACGCCCGTCGGTGGAGGTCGAGCGGGATACGGAGACGCACCGAGTGCCAGAACAGGCTTTCGCGCAATTATCTTACGTGATAATTGATTAAAAATGACGGCCCGAGTGGGTTTCCGCGTACACTCGAACCGCTGGCGGGCAGTCGGAGATCTCCGAGGGAAAGCGCACGAGATGTCCCTCTCAGCTGCTAGCTCAGATCACTTAGATCATACCGGGCTCCCCCCCGGGAAAACGCATTTGAATCGGACCGGTGTCGAAGGGGAAACGCACGACACCGGTATTCGGAATTAAGAGAAATCAACTAATTATGTAAGGGAGCAATGCTCGACCCCGGTCACCCGATGAACATTAGAAAACAATGATTTGATTAACATTCACCAACCTTCTGCACGAGCGGCGATGGCACGTCTACTTCGGGCGTCCAACAGCGACTAACTCTATCGCGACATCGTTTTTATGATCCGCGTTTCTATCTTCCAAACGTAAATACATCGTTTTCCCCACCATTGATCTCACTGTGATCGTTATTGTTTCTCAATTCTCCGAATGCCCATTTCGGATTTTCATATGCAATACTCACACCTCGTACGATATGAATGGTCAGGCATTAGAAGCAAGAAAGAATAAGTTCAATATTTTTATTACAATTATGTGCTTTTCTTCAAAGGTAGACACAATAACAGATCGATGGCATTCTTTAGAAAAGGAAAAGGAAAAAGAAAAAGGGACGAACAAGCAAAGGAGAAGAAAAAAAGAATATTTGTCTCACGAAACACACTGCAAAGTAGCGAGGAAAGAGAATATCGGACAATCGATGTATCGATCACGAGTATTATCTAGAAATGTAAAGAAAAATATATATGTAATACATACATGAAAAAATATATTGAGCTTCTCGGTGCGGCGTCTCGGGATCAGTGCGAACTATAACGCTACATTGTGCACCATGTGGAGAAACGTTTCCTTTCCGCCGCGGTGATCGGAATTCGCCGCGACATTAACGTTCCAATTCGTACAAACTCGGGGAAAACGGGTTTTAATATTTCGATGTCACTCGGCTTTGTGATGGCATGCGCTGACGTCACGCCGGACACGCTCTGCTCTTTTTATCCTTTTATGCCCGCCGTGCGTATCTACGGTGACCGGGGAAACGCGATTTCCGGCATGCGCGTGGCGTTTCTACACGCCCGTTTATCCGTGAAAGCCGGCCAATCGTGTGAGATGTTATGAAGTTATAAATCCGATCGCGGGCCATCGTTCACGCGCGCGACATCATACGGCGCCGTTAAAATTGGGCCATAAATTTGGCCGGCAAAAAGCAATACTTCCGGCTGATAAAGCGACGCGACCCCAGGAGGGAAGACGATTAATGCTCCCTTATCACGGCTTGTTAAGCCCTCTCACGAGATTAAATTATCGAGTCGCGGTTGCGTCCACGTGTGTGCGCTCTCGCGCGCACGAGCGAGCGAGCGAACGACCGGCCGGCCGGCCGGCCGCCTCTGGAATATAATAAATCGTCGATCAGCGCGTGATCGAGCGAATGGCCTGAGCGAAACAGGGTGGCCTGGCTTTGCCTCCTTAATGATTTGTCTGTCCTTAGCTTATCTCGTTAACGAGTGTCTCTCTGGCCGTTCCCAGCGGAAATCGAAGGCTAGCAGGGCGTCGCACGCTCGAATTACGATTCGCGCGCGCTCGCCTGTCGCCGAGCCAGACGCCCGCGTAGAAAGAAAGTGCAGACGACGAACTTCCGTGCTCGGCGAGATAACAATTCGCGGGCGAGTCGCGTAATGTGCGAGGGGGAAGGCAGAGAGAGAGAGAGAGAGAGAGAGAGAGAGAGAGGGAGACGGCGAAGGCGAAAGGAAACGTCTGCGATTTATTTTCATTCAATTGCGAGCGAACAACGACTGGCGTGTCGTGCGAGCGCCGGTTCTCCGCTTGAGAATTTCAGCGAGACGAAAGCTACTATACTGGAAGCGCCGTCGAGAGCACGACACGTGCAGAGAGCGCGTTAGTCCTCGATACACGTGACACGCGCACCAGCGCTCTCTTCGCGCGCGCGCGCGCACGGTGCCGATAATTCTACTTTTAGACGAAGTTTGATTAAAATTCAACGAGAAGGTCTTACGTGTAATCCTGCGTGGATCTGCCGAGGGTTCCGAGTGTGAGCGGCTTAATTGGCGCTCGCGGAATAATTTTCTGATTACATTCGGATCATGAAAATTCATATCGCACTTGAAGGACACGCGACGGCAACGTCGTCGTAGGTCTTCTCCAACGGATACGGCTGTGCCGTAAGGAGGAGCGCCACGCTTCGGCTCCGCGTCGGCTCGGCCTTTCGCTCTCGACGGCCGCCGAATTCTCGCACCGCGGGTCGCACGGGATTATTTATCGCCGAGTTAATGAACCGCGCGCGCGCGCGCGCGCGTGTGTGTGTGTGTGTGTGTGTGTATATGTATGTGACACGGTGAGAGCGCGCGCTATTGCGATAAATCCACCGCGTGCGCGCGATGGAAATGCCAGGACGGATCGTGCGCGGGAACTTGGAATTCGACGTTTCGCGAAACGTACAGCACTCGGAAACGACCGTCAACTATATAAGAAAATAATAATTAAGCGCGCGAGCGAGCGCGTGCAATCACGGACACGCCGTGCAGCAACACGCCGGTCTTAATTGACGTCGGTTATCGTGGCGCGAGGCAATTCGTTAGCTAATTACTTAAGTTACTGGAGCTTACGATACGTTGCGCCAGAATAAGGAACAGACAGGGAACGCGTGAGAGAGTGAGATAGTCGAATGCATAGAGAGGTGCGTTTATTACTACTTGAGTATTTAAGAGCGGTAAGAGAAGAAATTACTGAGTACAAAAGTATTTTAAAAGTGGAAAAAAAGATTTAAGGAAACAGCAGAGAAAGATTTAAGAAAGAGTAAAATATGAAGAAGAAAAAACATAGATAGGGGGAAAGTTAAGGTATGAAGAGAAAGAGAGAGAAAGGAAAAGAGAGTGAGACAGAGGAAGAGAGTCTTATTAAAAAATTTCTAGTCGTCTTGAATAAATCGAACGCGGGATTTAAGGAGTCGCACGTTGTTGGGATCGCGCGCGTAAAACAAATTGCCGCGTGATGCGCTGCTCAAGTGACAAAGTTCGCGTCGAAATCTGAATTATTCAAGAAATTGTCATCCCTCCCAAGGCCAGGAAACATTCCGCGCGTAATGTTATTTCCTTTTTTCTCTCTCCCTTTTTTCTCTCTCCTGCCGTCGTCAAAGCCGAATTGCTGCGCGTCTCGGCTTGCCGAGTCCTGTTTCTCGGAAAGGATTTCACACGCGGCGCTCGTCTCTTTCAATGTCAGTCTCTCAAAAGCGCAAATGTTTTAATGTCTTCCTCTCGACTCATGCGTGCACCGGCACGCATTCTTCCACGCTCGTGTCGAAAAGTTAACTTTAAATATGAATGGTCGGCCGGAACGGAGAAACACTCGCGCGGAGAAGAGTTTCGGGAGCTCGATCGAATGATTGCGCTCGAATGACTCGTCTCGTCGAGTCGTGAAATTAATTATTGTTTTTATTCTCGCGTTCCCCTTCACCCTGCCCCCGGCTAATTCATCGCGACTGTTTGCACAGGGTAGCATCGCCGTGTAATATACGTGACGCGACGGAAATCGCGCGATACAAAGAGAAATGTGATATTTATGAAGTTGGTCCAACTACGGAGGCATCGCATGCAATGTTACTCCGAGAGCCGAGACAATTAATCAGCGATACGCAGCGCTAATAGCTGGTCATAAATACTCACCGGGCAATTTACGATCACGGGAGGAAGAGAGAAACAGAAGAAAGAATAAGAGATCGAAAGAAGGAAAGAGAGAGAGAGAGAGAGAGAGAGAGAGAGAGGGGGGGAAATACCTAAGCACAACATAATTGTCTCAGTTCACGCAGAATTTGAGCTACGAACGGCGAGGACAAGGCGTGATGGGAGCGCGGTCGCGATTTATGGCGAATTTCTGACAACGTTATATAATTAGTACGCCTTCGATTTTGCGAGACTAGCTTCTCCAGCGCAAATCATAATTTACGTGGTCGAGCATCCTTCAGCAGCGGCCGCGTGCATCGATCGCATTCGCGTTTCATCTCCCGCGACGGACGAGCGGCGAATTCTCCGAGCAGGAGAGCGAGAGAGAAAGAGAGGGAGACAACGACAACGAGAGAGAGAGAGAAAGAGAGAGAGAGAGAGAGAGAGAGAGAGAGAGAGAGAAAAGCAGAGAGAAGCAGAGAGAACGTCGAGCACGAAGCACCGGCCAATCACGGGCTCTCGTCTCTAGCACGAGAGACGTTCTTCGACAAACCGAAAAATTCGAATCCGCTTTGCCGTAGGGCGGCCATATGGCGCGGATTTGATTAATTGTGCGTGTGTGCGCGCGGGCGCGCGAGAGAGCGCTCGCGCGGCACCGCGCGGTGCCGCGCGAAACGTTATTATCCCGGAGACGAATTGCCTCGCTACTTTACATGCCGCTTCTTCGGCGGTCGAGATAAACCGCATCATTTGATCATCATCCCCCGCGGTAGTGCATCAGTAGTGCGTGTCAAAAAACGCCACCTCATCGCGGCCGCTTTCAAGCACTTTCGACGACAGCCTCGAACCGCCGTGATGTATCGCCGCGATTTTTTACCCGATGCGCGCCTTTTATCAACCACCGATGTGGCCGAACCGCGCGGCACCAACCGCGCTTTACCTCGCATCGACACGCGTCGGGAATCAGCGCGTGTGTGCGTGCGCGCACATTATTAATTGTTCTCTTAATTAATTCCCCAACGCGCGTTGCGCGCGAGGAGAGACGCGTCAAGTGGGTTTCTCGAAGCGAATGGGTGACGGGAGGGGGCGGGGGAGGCGCGGGGGGATGGGGACAAGGTAATAATTATGATACAAGTCCATCGCATGTTATGGAGGAGAGGTGGCGGCTCATTATCACAAGACATTAGAAATGATAAAAACGGGAAATAATAATAGCCCCGCTGGCGCACCGTATCTTGAGGATACGGTATTACCCACGTGTCGCGACTAATGCACCGCGATCATAGCCGGTGCGTACGTACTGACGTACTTATTTACGTACGCCGTCGAAAACCGCAAGTAAATCGCGCGGTCGGTTAGCACGCGATTCTCGCGCGTGTACCTCGGTAGCCCGATCGATACGTCACGTCGTTACGGTGTTTAAGATGGATGAACTCGGGAATCTGCCAGATGTTAGCGGTACCCCGAAAGGTGGAAAAAGAGAGAGAGAGAGAGAGAGAGAGAGAGAGAGAAAATCCAGCCACCGCGGGAGAGAGGAGACGCGCGGCGACCCTCTCTCGCGCTTTCTTCACCCGGCGGCGCAATAACGCCGTCGAAGATTATCCCCGAGTAAGAGGGGTGCGCGGGACCGATTTCGTTAAGGATGGCTAGCCGGACTGGCTGCCACTTGCTTGCACCCTTCGCGAGAGCTCGTGCCAAGCAGATGTCTTATTGTCATGCTAAGGGATCACCCTTGTGCGATATGTAACGTCTTTCGGCCCGCCGCTCCGCCGCCGGTTTCTGCTTGTTTGAAATTATTTTTTCAGCAGCCGGGGGGTTGGCCGGAACGTAACGTACCCCGGTGTTGTCGCCTTTACCTCCTTTCTCTCTCTCTCTCTCTCTCTCTCTCTTTCTTTACGTGCGCACGCGGTACGGTGGTGCGCCATACGGTAAATGCAGATCGTTGTACAAATTAGGCAATTAATCGCCGACGCGCCGCAGAGACGATTCGCGAGACGCGTGTAGTACCTAAATTTCTTACATGAGATCGTCTTCGTTAGGGGAGGATGCGTGAAATTTCCCTCGCGCGTGTGCCCGTCGACCACGTCAGCACGATTGAAAGGGCCTGTGCGTCGCTTGAGCGAACGATATAATTTTGGTCCCTCGTAAAAATTGAATTTAATTCTTTCTGTAGCCTCTCAGTGATACGAAATTGTTATACACGGCTGGATTCGGCATCAAATATCCTGCCACTCGCCATAAATTTCATATCATTTAATTGAGAGATTTGTTTAATCTGATGCGCGTGTATATTCGTCTATTTTTTATTTCTGCGCGGAAATGAAAGGAAACTTGTGATAAGTTGTGATAAGAACCGAACGACACAGGTGTCGTTTAGTTTATTCGTAACGCGACTCGCTCTTCAGACGAGGCTCTCCATTTCTGATGTGTATCAAAGCTGCGATTGAATCTGTGACTCGCGACGCTCGTCGACTCTCGCGCGGCGCGCGTTCGTTCTTCCACCCCGAAGGACTTTCTTAGCTTTCAACTTCGCCCCAAGAAGGCGATCGCGAATAAAATCGGCAGCTGCCAGCGGCCTTTGTATTTCGTGGGCACGGGCTACGCGTACTTTTGTTGTACCAACGCTTTTGTCGCCGCGCCACTGGTCCGTATTGCCATACGAGTGACTCTTGATCGAGAAATTTATCGGACCGTGTCCCAATAAGAACGACAGTCAACGATCGCGCGTGATCAATTCGCGTACAGGCCACTCTAGAAATCGCGCGTTTCTTGCCGGTTTTTTTTCCTTTTTCTTTACCGACAAATTCCGAGATAATCATCTCATAGGGAGAATCTGATTATCTTCCAGTGAGAACTGTAAAACTAAAATAAACGTTGGGAAGAAAAGAAACACGTTGAATATCTTAATTGTCATCGATAACTGGCGTTATGAATGTTGGCGTTGAATTACGTGTGAAGTATAATTAATAGCTTCCAAAAATTAGAAGCAGCGACGAAAGATATTTTTCGAATTACGTTTCTTTGCCGCATTTCTAGTAATCCGACCGTCGACTAAGCTGCAATGCAATCAGCGCGGTGGAAAAGGTCAGTCGGTCGGTCGGTCGGTCAGGACAGAAGAGCGAAAGAAAAGAAAAGAAAAGAAAAAGAAAATCACGAAACGTCCGAATCGAAGCTGCAGACAGTGAGTCGATCTCTTCCGGCGATTTTCATTCTTCCGGCGCATTCCGCCGAAGCGAGAAGTACGAGAGAAGGTCTCGTTGCGTAAGTCACTTTCGACGTCTGAAGCCGAGCCTCCCCGTAGCGGTCTCCCCGAGACCAGATGTCGTCGCGAGGGCACTTTGGCGTTGAACGATCGTTACGTCGGGGGAGCCGATTTTATCGATCCGAGACGTCGACTGCGCGACGCACTTGGCCCTACCGTTGCAGCACCCCTCGCGCACCCCGGAGCGCTTAACCGCGCGGTGTACCCCACCGGCCGTCTTTTCTGCCCGTACGTTATCCTTCGCTCCCTCCGTCGCGCGAGCGCGCACGCTTCTTACATCACGAAATAGTATTACGTTAGGCGATAGAGACGACGGTCGCCAGGTGTCCCGAAGTGCCCCCGTGCCGTAACCCCCCCTTCTCTAATACGCAGGTGTGCGTGGCACGCGCACTCCTGCATCCCTCTCGCGCCTTCGCGAATTCCGCCGTTTTCTCTCTCTCTCTCTCTCTCTCTCTCCCCCCCCTTTCCCTCCCTTTTCTCGTTTTCCCCGATAAGGAGGTGTGTCGGGCGTGTATCTGAAGAAACGCGTGCGAGCGGGGTCGGGGTCCTCGGGGAGTGTCGAGGGCGATCCGAGCACAGTAATTCCGAGCGCAAATTCGCACGTGCGCGCGAGCGTAACGGGAGAATTTTCATTTCCGAAGTCGATAGCCGGGAATTTCGCTCCGAAGAAAATATGTTCCCTTCATTCTTCTCCTCCCTCACCTCGGCGCGCACATGAACGAAGAGAGCTCCCCTCCTTCCCTTCATCTTTCCGCGCATAATTCTCTCGAGCTGCACGAGCATGAGTTCTCTCGTACTTATTGTTGGTTAATGTTGACAAAAAGATCCGCAGCTTCGCGCGGTGCGCACCCCCTCTGCGAAAATGGCCGAGCGGGAAGTAGCGGCTGCGCGTCGTTCGTACGGTGCGACGATATAACCGTCTTCAACATAAGGCGGCCGTTCGTTTTCTGGATACGTCGGCTGACAGAAAGCTGACAGAAAGCGGTCTACTTACGTAACAAGACGGCATAAGGCGCGCCGTGCACGTGCTCGTACGCGTGGCGCGTCTCCCGCCAGATGACTTCTAATTAGATTACCGTAATTGCCGTTTCGGTGGCCGAAGTCACGGCCGAAGGAGCATCCACCGGCCGCGCGATCAGCCGCGCGGGGCTAGGTGTTAAAACGGTTACGTATCGCGGTCGCGACGCCCAGCTACCGTAAGATCGCGCTCGAGTTATATCGAGTGTCCGTAACCCAAGCCCAGCGTCAGTCCCCGACGCGAAGCGGCGACTTGACGAAAGGAGAGCGAGATCGAAGCCGATCGGCCGCGAGTAATTCGATATTCCGAGTGCGAGCGAGCCTAATTTCTTATCCGGCCGACATTGCCCCGCCATTTACTCCGTCGCCGGTTTTCACCCCTCACAAGTGAGTTCGCGCCGCGATCTGCTCGCGAGTGCGAGTAAAAAGTGAGCTCCGAGAGAACTGCCGCGCGCGTTTCGTATATTCATCAGAATACATCAGAATACAATTCCTCCTCTCGGCCGGACGAGTTATGCAACACTTTGCCGAGCGCGTCATGATTAGTTCCTCGAAAGAATCAGACTTGTGTGTTCCTTTCTATGCCAAGTTTGTTCCATCGTAATTTATTGCGATCAATGGTACGGTAAAACAAGAGTAAGGTAATGTTCCAATAACCGAACGTTCAAGCGTAGGTCGTCACAAGAAATACAATACATAATATTAAGAATAGTTTTGATATAAATATTTGAGTTTGTTCGAAAACTTAAGAATCCTTTAAGTAGAGATAAATTATTTAAACCAATATATATATATATATATATTATTAATGAAATATTTATACAAGTAACGCATTAATGTACCAGTGACCGTTGAACACTGTTCAACAGTGTTCAACAGAGGGACAGTTGAAATAGGTTATGACTGAATGTTCGGATATATTTGTCCCAGTGTCTGACTGCAATTAGAAAATTAGCATATGCTAACGGGAAATAATATAAATATAGATGCTATCTCTTGATGAATTTATTAACGATTGACCATTGATATTTTGCCAAACCATAGGTGCATACTTATTTAATTAATTTTTATTTTAATACAAAAGTATCAAATTGGATATATTTTTTCCAATTAATCGTCAAAATATTGGAGTTTTTTTCCAATGATTATTACTTTCATTCATTATTGTTAAAATATATAGTAAATATTTTTTTCCAAGTGATGGAATACTGGGATACGTGTCCGGCCATTGGGATGTTTACCTTAAATATTAACGAAGCTGGTATATCGTTCCTCCGCGAAATGAAAATAATTGGAACGAAGACGAATAGAAGTGTCGGTAAATCTCGGTGATTGATCGTTGACTCTTACGTGAAACTAATTACAACGCTTCGAACGAGTCGATGCGCAAGACACCCCGCGTTCGATTAACCCTTTAACTGCTACGGTCGAAATAACTCGAGTGTGGAAAAAAATGGCGGCCTTGCTACGATCGAGTTTACTCGATTTGGACTTTCAATGTGTGTGGTATTGCGTGTGATATTTTTTTTTTAATTTAAAAATGTGAATTTGTGAAAATCTGGATCATCAGCAAATTATAAAATATTTTATAATTATAAAAATAACTCAGCAAAAAGGGTTATTTAATATCTCAGCAGTTAAAGGGTTAATAAGATCCTCACCAAACGCACTAACCTTCGCGTTAATCTCCGTGAATTGTAAACTTTCCGTCACGGAACATTGAACATGTTAACGATACTTGGTCGATTTTAAACAAGAGCGAGACCATTCGCTCTCCACATACGATATAGAAAGAAGGATCTGTGCGAATATAAGAGGAGTTCATCTAATTCGCGCGCCGCGAGGCAAGTCCACGACGTTATAGCACCAAGCTCGCGTACGCGAGAGAGGATCTCTTCTCGTGATATTCGGCATTTGTGTTTGCATGGAGCCCCGACGCAACTGCGTGGTGCGCGGAGACTCGCGAAGGTGCGGTCTCGGTGTTCGTGATAACGGAGCGTTTCGAGAGTAGCCGCGTATAATAAAGAGTGTTTTGTGGTGCCACCGGCTAACCTCAAGTCACGCAGCATATCGACACGAACGGCATAATTATAGAGCGTTTTCGTGGAGGCATTATGCCGACGATATACTGTTCTTACCACATAAGCCGAGCGCGCGAGCGCTGCACGGTCGTTGCGCATAAATACGAAAGAATGCGTGTGCATTTTTCGGTGACTTCTAAGAGCGCGCATAATGATCGGCGATAAACGGCCGATAAGAGATTCGGATAAGAGAGAGAGAGAGAGAGAGCACCGCGTCGTTTCGTTCGTTCTTATAATAATACGTCTAATGATCTCGGCAGATCGACTAAAGTCCTGTCTTTCGTATTTTCACTTAACATCTCATCTCGACATTGTGTCGTATATCACGGTGAAATACCACAAAGTGAAATACCAAGTTGCAGAGTCCAAACGTTGGGTTCGGCTTTTTGTCGTTTTCGATAATAAACTGTCACATGTGATATCGCTGTGAGATAAATAAACAGAACGTTGGCGAAGAATAAGAGATAACGACGATGATTACTCGGTAGGTGATAATTGCAACTCATCGAGCAACAAACCAATTTTTACCGAAACGTCGAACCGAGCTTTTTAACTGACTCAACAGCATAACACGGACAATAATCTAACTATCGCAGTGGTCAGAGGAAACGAGAGAGAGAGAGAGAGAGAGAGAGAGAGAGAGAAGGAGGAGAGAAATGTTGAATTGATTACGTCACAATGATGAAAATACCAGAGAGATAAAGGGAGATGCATTTTCGGAATATAATCGACGCGGATGCGGCGAAGGTCAGGGACGCGTCAGCGACGAGCCGTTTCGGCGAGGGAAACCGATGAGTGGACTAGTCCGCCAACTGATTGCCTTATCATTCGGTCTCAGCTGTTCGCCCCACGCCGCGTCCGGGAGTTCTTGGAAGGACCTCGTAAAAATATCACACAGGATGTAACCGTCTGTTATGGCAAAAGCGACCTGCTACAGCGGCGCGCCGAGCCGGCGCGAGGACTCTCGTGTTTCGGTCCTTCATCCCTGCGATGCACATGGTGCATTTCGTGGAAATGCAGATCGAAACATTTTATGTTTGATGCGGCCGTGTCGTGGGCCAGTTCGTCTAGCTGCATTCTCGCGCTCGCGTCTCGCGTTGCGATCGCTCCTTGTTCACCCCGCTTGGTCTGCCGTGAGGCTACTTCGACTCACCCCTATAGGTAAGGGCGCGGAGGGGGGCGATGATTAGTAGATTGAATTCTCCCGGTCTCCCCGACGGCCGAGTAAAGCTGGTCGCTTTCGTTTCGCGTGTCGGCGTCGTTTAATCGTCCCGAGGAGAATACTCATTTTCGCGAAGATACAATTTCACCCTCGCACATTAGCCGGCGCCTATATCGACGTGAGCGTAGGGGGCGGGCTCTCTCGCTTCTGTTTAGGAACGCGCGTAGATCGAATCGAGGCGGCCGGTACCTCATAATGAACCTATTCAGACCGGCGTTCTTTATCGGCCCAGTGATCGGTTCGTCGCGACGTTAACGAATTTACCGACTTTCCAAAGTGTGCGCGCGGGGACCGGCGCGGCGGCAGGAGGGGGAAGGCGCCGCGGCGAAAGGCGAATGAGGGAGGGCGCCGCTGAGGAAAAAATTCGTGAGGAAAGGGGCGGCTCTCCGCGGGAATCCGTCGACGCAACGTGATTTTGCATGCGGTCGTTATCTCGTTGCGAGAGCTTGCTCTCTTTCTCTCCCTTCCGTTTACTCTTTCCGTTTCTTTCAACCGGTCCCGCCGAACGGAATTATCCGCGGGAATTCTATCGACAAATCCCGACCGTCTCCCGTTGGCCGCCGCGAACATTATCGTCGCATTAACCGTACTACGAAGAGAGAACGAGAGGGAAAGACTGACGGGGCGAGAGGAGAAGGGGGAGAGAGAGAGAGAGAGAGAGAGAGAGAGAGAGAGAGAGAGAGAGAGAGAGAGAGAGAAGGAAAGGAAGGAAGAAAGAAGAGAGAAGAGCTGGTCCAGCCCGGTACCAGACAATTCAACGACGGTTCCTGTCCTACTGACGCTGCTTTCGGAGATGCGAAAGAGCGAGAGTGAGAGTAGGAGAGACAGGGGGAGAAAGAAAGACGACAGGAGATGGAGAGAGAAAGAGACTCGACGAGTACAAAGACCCACCAGACGGTAGTACTCGTTTCTTTCTGTTGCCTTTCATCCTTCCCGGCACTTCCTTCCCACCGTCTACTCTCTACCGCCACCACCACCACCTTCTCCTCCTCCTCCTTGTTTTTCTTCTTCTTCTTCTTCTTCTCCTCCTCCTCCTCCTCCTCCTCCTCCTCCTCCTCCTCCTCCTTCTTCTCCTTTTCCTCCTTCTTCCATCACGAGCGTCTTCCCTTTCATCGCGCACTTCGAATCGTTCGAATCGGAATTTCGTTCGCGATTATCGGCTTATTCACGAAATCGAGTGCGTGATTCCAGAAATTAAATGCGGGGGAACGGGCGGAAAACAGGGACGCCAAGGGGGCTCTGGGACAATGGCATCAGCTGTTACCACTGTGGGGCGGAGTGGTAGTGTGCGTGATAAGGAAACGAAAATAGAGAGAAACGAGAGGTTCGTCCTGTCGGGCGCGGGAACTCTCGCGCCGTACGTTCCGGCGTCCGTCACGGCGAGGCAGACACCCCCGGAGAAAAAGAGAGAGAGAGAAAGTGAGAGAGAGAAAGGGGAGAGAGAGAGAGAGAGAGGGGGGGGGGAAAGAGAGAGAGAGAGAGAGAGAGAGAGTCGGATCCAATGATGATGATGACGATGACGATGACAACGTCGTTCAAGGACACGAGGAATGAAATCCCTCGAAGAATATCACCTCGACGAGTATGTCCGCGGTTAATTGGACGGGGGCCAGATCCGCATATCACAAGGGCCCGTCGTCGGCAAGGCGGTCCCCGCCTCATCAATCTGGCCGCTGACTAGCTAATTTCGAAATGGACGGCACGCGGGGGATCCAGACGTAAATCGCTATCGCGAGAGGATAAGTCGATGGAATCGCGGATTAACAGTCGGCCGCCTTCACGTCGTCGAGATGGACAGTGTGATTTCGTGACCAAGCGGTTACTTTCTTGCTGCGCGGGGCTTCGCCCCGTGTCAATCGGCGAGACCGGGCTACACCGTGGATGTCCGATTCTTCTGGATCAACGATGATCGAGGACTCGGCCGCGCGACGGATGGCGCACGCAATGCGAATTGAAAATTCCTCCGAGGCGAGGGCGGCCGCTGAGGCGCGGCGGAAGGGAAACTTTCGGCGACACCCCGCGGATGATTTTCCACGAATTCGTAAATCTCCGCGTTGAAGGTTCCGTCTGTCTCACGAGCGTCGTCGCCGTCGTCATCCTGCTCACCCATCAGCGCGATTAACGTAAACGTCATCGCGATGAATGTGTGATAGTGCGCGTTATTAATTATATAATTATATATGATCCTGCGCGCACGCATCGGTCGAGTGAAAAACGAGTTGAGTTCACCGTTCTGCGATCTTCTTTTAACTCGACGCCGCCATCGTCATCCGTTGTTCCGTCATCTTTCCGAAACAACCCCTTTTCCACCGACCGAGCGCACCGTCATTTTCCTCACGATTCAAATTCGCCACGGCGCGGCGGTCGTCCCGTGTGTGACGGTAGGAACGACTTATCGTAGAAGTAGTCCCAGTTGATTGAAGTCGCTTCTGCGAAGACCGGAGGGTTCGCGGCGTCGGCTTTCCGAAGGACCTCACGCGCGTATGTTACACCGCATGCGTGCGTGCGTGAGTGCGTGTGCGCCCGCGCGCGGCCGGCATAAACGTTGGTGCACAATACGAATCGAGTTCCATTGAGACAATTGGCAATTTTCGACGCCGAATATCCGTCGGAAGCGGCGGTAGCGCCCACGGCCACTCACTTGGCAAATTGAAGTCCAGACAATAAATTGCAAACTGTCGTATACGGTACCGCACGTACGTGCGCACGTACGTACAATGTCGCGTCGTGTGTACACACGCGTTCCACGCGTACGCACAGCACGCACACACGCACACGTACACATATATGCACACGCGCACGCACGCACGCACGTCTCACGTTGACGCGCGCGCGCGCGCGCGTTCCTCCTCTTTCTCTCTTCCTTCGCTCTTACCTTCGCTCTCTATCGCGCCCTTCCTCTCTCCGTCTCGCCTTCCCCTTATCTCCCTGCCTTACTCTGTCGTCGACATAAGGACCGCACGCAGTAACATTACCATTCGGTCGCAGACGAATTCATTGGCTATGCCAGGGCGTCTTCCGTTCACAGGCAGAACGGTTGTTGTCAGTCCGGTTTGACCCGACTTAGATTGTACGTGAGGAGCTGTTACGGTCGGCACTCATCAAACGATCCCCGGATCGCGAGCGCGTCCAGTGCTTCTCTCCTCCTCCCCGGCCACACGGAATCGTTCCACGTTACTGGGAAGCGCGGAGCGACTCCTTCGGCTCGTTTAATGGAATTGAGACAATCGAGATATCTAAGTGCGACGACATGTCGCGCCTTTCTACGTGTGTACGTGTACATGCGAGCTACATGGAGTTGGCCCTTTCGTTCCTTACTGAAAATCCCCTCTCATGATATCCTAATTAATTCCGACGGATATCGCTCGTTTGATAATGAAAGCCCGATACTCGATAATCTGAATTGCAGTTGTTGAAAAAACAAAATGTGTATCTGCGAAGTTGGCCCCTTACCTCATGCATCCCCCTCTACGGCGTCCCGCTTAATTTTCATTGTTACCATTCATTTAGTGATTGTTTGGTAGAGTTTATCCCCAAGGAATAGGCACACTTCGTTTGAACGTTGAATACCGATCGCTCATGTCAGTGGAAATGACGTTTAATCATGAAAAATTATCGACGTGTCTTTTTTTATATCATTACGTTGATATTAATATGTCACGTCTTTATGACGTGATATTTCGATCTTGCAGTGTAATACTTCACTTTACGTCAACGTCATAATCCTTTCTGAGGAAAGCGAGATCTCTGTGAGACAATCGCCACGAATTGTACGAATTGAACGATACCTCTCCTATCGATTAATTATAATTTTTCTTGACATTATCATTGCGTACCATTGCATTATATCATATCTGGCTAAGGAGAAGATATATAATGCGATGAAAAAATTAAACGGGATTCTTAGGAGAAACTAATAACGGTCGGCGTTCAGTCGAGTAACGCGCAATCTTGTTCAATTACTCGATATGCTAATATTTCGCGCGTCCACAATTTTCTCAATTTCATTTGCAGCGGTCCACGTAAAAGTGCGCCCACTCCAAGAATAATCCCGTAAATGTACTATTTACAATCGTTTTTGCGCCTCCCTCGGGTCCCCCGTGAAACGAGCAGATAACGGGAATTGGAGCGCGTATCGAGCGATCTCCCGGGCGCACAGCCGTTTAATTGCGACAGCTGGCCGTTGACTCTCGCCATCGACTCATCGAGTGGCGATGTTTTATCAGCAATTCGAATTCCCATACTACCTGTCTCCCCGGTGTGTACGTGCGCTCGCTCGCTCGCTCGCTCTCGCGTCATTACCGTCAGCCGAAAAAGATTCTCACCGGCGGGCTATTAAAATATAGGGGCAACCGCGCGCGATGCACATCTGCCTACCTCCATGCGCAATTACGAGCGAAACTGGCATTGTACGCCGATGCATCGGCGACTCGTCCGACCCGCGCGGTACCCACGAGCCAGAGCGAGAGACGATCCCGTGTGTGTGTGTGTCGCGTCATGGCTCTCCTCATGGGGGTTTATTCATCGGCGCATCGCGCATCCCGGTGTACCCGCGTGAGAGCTTCGTACGCGATATCAAGTCGAAATGACTGGATTGCCGGGCGACTCGCGACCTCGACCGCCGACCCTGACGACCACGAAGAAGTTGGAAGTCAATGCGGCTCGCGTACTCCTCGATTGTAAGCAATTGCCGAGTGACACTGATACTTCGCCACCGTGAAATCTGAATTTTACGACAGACGAGAGATAGACTCTTCTTCCTTGATCTCTCGATCAGCAAGTTGGCTGTCAACGCTGCAGCTGTCACATTCAATCTGCGTAAAGTGCAAACGTAGCAATATTTTAAAGAGATCTTTAGCTTCTATTTTATGAACAGCATTTCGCTCGTGACTCTTCGAAGAAAGTAAACGATTTTTCTGTCTTTATATGACCAGGCAAATTCCGCCTCTGAAGCGCGTATTTTTCTGAACTCTGTCCAATCGCCGATAACCGATCAGGTTTTTTTACAGTTTTTCAGCTCTTCTTGCTTCGAGAAAAGAAGAGGGTTCAGAGTTTCAATGTTTGCAATAAAAAGTCGACAGATTTTTTTCGTCCGCGGTCCACGCACAACGGCTGAATGATCCCCAGCCGATCGTACGTCACGCGCGCGCTTTTCGAGGAGTACCGCGGTACGTCGTAATCCCTCCCTAGAAGCTGAGCATTGTTACGATATTTACGAGTAACGGACAAGTGCCGCGAGCTTTCGACTGTCGTATCAGGTAACGACTTCGTTAGAAAGTCGGCCGAGTGCCGGCGCGATGGTCGAGGAGCCACGAGTATCCCGATCAGGGCAAGACAATTGCGAAGGAGCGTACCTTACCCGGGAGAACGGGTTCTCGTTACAGTCGCTTATTATTGAGACGTATCGCGGGATAATGCAGCGGCGGTAATACGCCACTTCCGGCGGCCGCTAACAAAGTCTACTTTCCTCCCGTGGGGTTGCGCTTTTCGGAGCAAACGCGGCCGCACTCTTTAATCGAATATTTAGATAAAGATTCGCGCGCCCCATGGGAGTGCCACATCCGGTGCAATAAACCGCGTCATTATATGCAGATTATCGCATAAAAATTCATTCGACTCGTGTCACGCGAACGAATAATGCGAACGAGATTGCAACCCGAGGAATGCTCGCCATTCATCGAGTCGATTATATTACGAGGTAATTCTGCAGCGCGACCGAACACGAGCGAGACAAGATTAAGTAATATCGTCAAGGTAATCGCTCTATCTCGCGAGGAACAATCCAGATAAGAAAGCGGATCCGAGGTGGTGTACCACGGGCTTCTCTTCGCCGCTTGTTCGCAATCTCACGATCCGCTCGTTAAGCCAGAGAGTTTCCAGGTTTATCCAAGTTACTTCGCCACCAAGTCGTACAAGTTTGCACGTTTCAATCAGCACGAATACATAATGCGGAATAATTATCTATAGCCACGGAAGAGGTATTCGGGATCGTGAGATGCCGAAGAAGTTTTTCGGGAAGAGAGCCGCCAGGACAAAAAGTTTTCCCACGTACTTCATGGTCTTCCTTGCGAACTGCGAGTCGACGAGACTCGCGCGCAGAGGGTGTCACCAGGTGACACTCGGGGTAATGAAAACTCCCGTGCAGGCCTGAACGGAGGCGAATCCGTGCGCACGTATACTATGACCTACTTGCGCGGGAGCGAGGGCAGGGTAAAAAATTAGCGTCGAGTGGGGAACAGATAGGAACTCCTTGCCGAACCGTGGGAGAGTCCTTCGGGACGATCAGCCATTGAACTTTCTCCTTCCGGCCTTTTATCTCTCTGAAGCCACAGATTCTGCGATCGCGTCACAAAAAGGCTCCGCACTCTCCCCTTCCCTCTCTCTCTCTCTCTCTCTCTCTCTCTCTGTTTCTTTCGAGGAGCCGCTCTCTTCGTGTCCTTTTATTATCCACCACCTTCAGAAACGGAATCCGCGCGCGGTATATACTTTGTGACACGTTAGAATAATGAATCTGATTCGCCTTAATGCCGGAATGTCGGACTTGTCGACAGACTTCTCTCATCCGGCGGCCGTCGTCGTAGGAAAGCAACGCACGAGTATCGTGTTACGTCCGACGATCCTCCGTATTTACGCGAGATGTTGACCGAAGCGCGATGCTGTTAGAGGCAATCGTACAGAGGTACACGAAGGATTCGTCGAGTGAAAAAAATACTCGGATGGGAGAAAGAGAGTGACGAGCGTCGACTTCGTCGATAAAGCACCAACATGAAGCACCGCGATCGTGCCGGGATCAACCGAGATCGCTCTGCGACTTTAAAGTCCGCGGGGTGGAAAAGAGACTACAGAGTCAGATTAAATTTTAAGAGATAAAAGAGAGATTGTACACCTCGTCGTCCAACACACACCGCCCGCCAAATGCACCGGCCATTATTGAACACTCCGTATATTCGTTCCGCGTTTATTGCGCGCGATTTTTCAGGATCGCGCGCGATACCCGTCTCGGTCTGTCGGGGATTTTGTGTACGTGCATTTATATCCGCTTGATTGGCGAGTAGTTCTGGAGTCAAGCAAACATTGCCTCCCTCTTGCATTCCTGCGGCTAATTTATGACAGAATATTAGGGTGGCGCGAGTCGGCCGAAACTTCTACCCACGGTCAATGCACTGTCGCTCGTGGGCGTGCTACCATCGAGAGAGAGAGAGAGAGAGAGAGAGAGAGAGAGAGAGAGAGAGAGAGAGAGAGAGAGAGAGAGAGAGAGAGAGAGAGAGAGAGAGAGAGAGAGCGACGCGCCGCGTTCGCGTTTCGCGTTTTCACATTTTACCAGGCAGGGTAAAGGAGGACGATCAACTGTCGCTTTTCCACCGAAAACGAGGAATCTCCTGCCTCTCTGTCAGAATCCGGGGGAGTTCCGAAGTTTTCAGCTTCCCCCAGGGCTACCAGCGAGGTCCTTCAAGCAGGATAGCTTTATATTCCGTTTAGGCGCGTCTGACTAGAGAAGATAGGAGAAGATTTCCGAGAGTTCTGTTGTTTCTACGATATGTAAACAGAAACCAAATGGGCGGATAGTAAACGGGCGTCATAAAACGAATCCAGTTCCCACGGACGGTGTCGCGCCGTTTCAAGGACTGGGAGGCAAATGTCTACAGAAACAAGAGCAACGGCCCGAAGGAAGAAGAAAGAGCCATTTTAACGATGACAGAAATACGCAAAATTCTACTCGGAGGATATCGAACCCGCGAAAGTGAGGAAAGGCGTCAAAAGCTTTCTGTCTCGTTCGAAGAGCTCGAATCGGGGAATCGACATTGTCCTTCCCTATGATATTTTTCTAGACTTTGAAAACTCACAGCAAGAAGAATAGAGTACGATAACGACAAAAGAATGATTTACATGTCGAGAGTCAGCCAAGTGAGTCAGCCGAGTTCGCACCGCTTCTCATCGCGAAAAAAAATACGCGTCTTCGCGTTGAAATTACGCTCTTAACGACATCGCGTGTTCGCTTCTGCGGCAACGTGAAACTCCCAACGGCTGGCCGTTTCGTGCACCATCCGCAGGAAGCTCGATTCGCTGTGTTGAAAGTGGGCGGCCTATCGTCACGTGCCAAATTCCGTTTTCCGTAATCGGACAACGAAATCATGCCGAGCGCATCCTCGCGAAGAAAGCGAGTTTCTTCCCCTTTCGTTCGATGCTTATCGTTTCTCGTGCGCGCGTAGTTAAGCACCATATGGCCGCTTTTTGTTCCGCCGAGGAAATGGCGAATGGGGGAGGCGGCGAGGTTATTTATTACATTACCTGCGGAAGTCTGGGCTATTGCGTTGAAGTCTTCTTGTCTCTCTCTCTCTCTCTCTCTCTCTCTCTCTCTCTCTCTCTCTCTCTCTCTCTTTCTCTCTCTTTCCCTCTCTCTCTCTCTCTCTCTCTCTCTCTCTCGGGGAGAGACGGGCGTCGCGGAGGAGGAAACTACGTGTCGAGGAATGACAGCTACCGCAACTTCTCATTCGTTTTGGAAATCAAGTGAAATTCAAATAACAAGAGAACAACCTCGTCCTTGATGCATTTTGTACCGGAACACCGAAACTTTCAACTCACAGCTCTTATTCGCGATTGAATCCTCAAAATCAATTAATCATCGTTTGGAAGCAACGTCGCGCGTAAGACGGAGAAAATATTCGAAATATTCGTTAGTCTAAAATCTTCATCTCACGTTCGCGATCGCGAAAGGATCTTCTCGAGTACCGACGGCTGGGTTATAAAAACATTTCCGAATATCAAGAGCGAGCTCTTTCCTTCCTCGAGGACGCTTCCTCGAGGGGAGACGACGCGACGATGTCGTCAAAAGAGCTATCGCGCAGGCGGAAGCACGTAACGTGGACAGATCGGTCAGTTGACTTCCCGTGATCTACTAATACGGATGTAGTTTCGGTCGGAGAGAGACGGCGAAGGGGTCACAGCAGACTGCACCTGCGCGTCTTGGATTTGATCTGCGCTAGGTTCCCTCGCCATCCTGCGGTTACCGTACTCACGACCCGATACACCACTAATTTCATGATTATCCTCGCAGGAAGCGCGACGAGACACCGGAAGCACATATTGCACGACGTCAGTTGGTTTAAGGAGGAACGTAGAGCCGCGTGAGCGAGCGCGCGTTCCTTCGTACGCCGTTCGTGGGCCCTTCGTATGACGCGCGAGCGCACGAAAAGGAGAGAGAGAAAGAGAAGGAGAGAGGCCGGGACAGCTAGAAAAGTGCGTCGAGGGTAATCAAGTACCGCGCATTGGCGTGCTCGTAAAACCGCAAGTACAAATGAACACTCGGCGCGAGAGGACGACCGCGCGAGAGCGGTTAAGCGATAAAAAAATCGCGAGACGCTGTCTTCTTCTGACTAATATTTGGAGGAGAATAATATTTAAATGGGGCGAGTTAATAATCTCTCTCCTTCAGTTTCTCTCGTTCTCCCGCCCCCTACCTCTCTCTCTCTCTCTCTCTCTCTCTCTCTCTCTCTCTCTCTCTATCTCTATCTCACTCTGTCTCCCTCTCCCACTCTCCCCCAGTCTCTTCTTCTCTCCGTCTTTCTCTCACTCTCTCATCGAGATAATACCTATCTATTTACGCGCGAAAATGTGCGTATGCAAATTCCCTCATTTGTATCTCTTTGTTGCGCGTCGTGAAAATGTTCCCGCAAACGTTGACTTCGCACATTGGACAGCTCGCGTCCAATTATCCGCGCGCAGCGTTCGCGCGGCGCGAACCTTTTTGCGTCAGGTCTTTCAAGCGCCACGCGCGATACACGTTGCATTTTGACGTTGCAACGTTCTCCCCCTCCTCCCCGCCGTTGCTCCAGCGATAGTTATGCGAGCGATGAACAACGTGTTTGCGATCGCCCGGTCGTGAAGTGGCATCGCACGGAGTATATACTTGGACTTCCTGCGCGGCGTAGCCCGGCGCGTCTAGCACGGCGCACACGCTCGTACACGCGTACATTTTATTTGTGGAGGAAGTGAAGATTTCTGTGAATGTGTCTGTTTGCCATGCAGGAGCAGATCCTAGGCTCGGCATTCTTATTCTTCTGTCCGCGACGGTCGATGACGCCTGCGAAGGAAGTCGCGGCATTCCCGGTAAAAAATCCCATTCCCGATGCATAATGCAGCCGGAGAAATTTAAATGGCCGCCAATTTAGACTAACGCCGAGAACCGATTTAGACTGGAGCGTAATAATAAATCGACTTATCTCGATGCCGATGCGAGTCGCGGACGTGGAAATTCGAGTCGAGGAAATTCGAGAGAAAATAACATAATAATCGTCAGAGCAGATGACTCACGCACGAAGGCATCGTCCTAGCAAGAAACTTGAGAAAATTTACCCCAGCGCGTCCGATATGTACGAGACACGTCATTTTCGCAGGGATTAATGTTCATCGGCGAAAGAAAACGAAACCGTCGCGTCGTATCCCTGGGAAAAAAACCCACTCCGACTTACACGACGCGCGCCATTCACGCTCGCAAATTGGCTCGTCCGCCAAGTTCGCGCGCGCGCAGATAGCGCGGTGATAAATACGTAAACGCGGCGCTATAAATGTGCATATCGCGAAGTATCCGCGGCAAATGGCGAAGAAATTCAGTAGCGGAGAGCAAAGCGCGCGGCAGTCTCGCCGAGAGACTCACAATGGCTTTATAACTCGTTCGCGTAATATTCGGCTCGAAAACGCGGCGCGGGACATAATACTGATTATATGCGCCACAGCGTAAAGCGTAAGTTACACGTTAACGAGCAATAAAGTTTTGTGGTGCACCACATCCTGCTCATCGGGGAGGCGCGTCGTCCACCGGCATTCACAGAGGGCTTCGGCGGAATTTCGAATTGCGCTTGAATGCGCTTGCAGTAGAAGAGACGGCGGCGTACCGCTTGCGTTCGCTCGCTCGCTCGCGTGCTGAAATCCCATTCAGACGTAAGACTTTGCGTTTTGTCTCTTAACGGCCGACAACCACTTTCGTTCGCATAATCAGCCCGGGAGTTACTGAATCCCTCGGCTAGCGTCTGCATTAGGATACTTTACTTTAAGCGGCACGGCTCATTCTTCGCGTGAAAAGGCAGCGGTTTCTGCGGCTCGGTGACGGTCAATCGATTATTGACACCGCATCGACTCCACCTCCCGTTTGATAAGCCATTGATACAGACAAAAGAGGTGACCACGCGTCTGTCAGGTGCACGGTCGAAATTTATTCTTGTATCTCTCTCTCTCTCTCTCTCTCTCTCTCTCTCTCTCTCTGTCTCTCTCTCCCCCTCCCTCTCTCTCCCTCTACCATTTTCTCTTTCTCTCTCCCCACATGTTCCCGCCGCGGCCGTCGCGTAAATTTCCAAGTGCCCGAATAATTAACGTTTAGCGCTTAGCGTTTGTCGCCCGTCGGTAAGGTTACCCTCGCTCAAGCTTACGTCGCGACGACGTCCATGCGACGTGTGCTAGCTGTGTTATCCCGTCCTTGCGAGAGTTCTCCCAATTACGCGATCCCGGCGGCTTGAATCGCGAAGTAAGCAATATTAATTTCGCCATCGCTGTGTGCATATGCGACACGCCGCGGCTCATTAAACAGTCCGTTAAATGGCGCGACGCGCAACTCCAGACAGACTGCTGTGGTCAGCGTTAATTTCCCCCAGGAAGAGGGTGGGCTATTAATGGCATTTAGCTCGTAAAACTGCGTAAAATAACTTTATAAGAATCGCCTGTAATCGCCACTGTATGAAATTTAAATTAGATCGAGCCGCTTCGCGGGCTGACAATAAAATTAAGACACGCCAACGTATGTCTCGAAGGAACAGGGTGAAGCAGGGTTTGCCGCGGCGGGGCAACGGGGCGGGGGAGGAGGGGTGGATGGCAGGTACCGCCGTGAGAATAGCAAGTTCATCGGCCGTTGTTCGTATCGATGCTATCGATCCGGTGGATGTTTCGCCGATGACCGATGAATACGATGCATCTTTCGCGCGCGAGAAGGAGAGTGGGAGGAACGGACGGACGGGCCAGTGGGCGGGCGGGGTGGTTAAGGGCCAGACCCGGATCGTGCGCGTTCCGATAACTATTTAAAATCGGAGAGTCATTTGTCGGCGTTGGCGACATGTGAAAACCATTACAAAGTAATAATCAGGCCGCGCGGCCACCCCTGCAAGAGCGCGCCCGAACCGCTCGCGATCGAGCCGCGCGCGTGCGCCGATACCGTGCCACATGTCGAGTTGATACGCGCGCGCGATATCGGCCGAAGGGAGAATTTACCGAGCGTAATGACTCCGCCCTTTTCGAGTCACCGGCGGGTTTCGACAATCCGAGTGAGACGTCAATTAATCGCGCGCGCTCGCAACCTTCGGTAATTAAAAGTGCCTTCTCGTCGGCTTTTTGCGGACCGCGATGTCGTGCGACAAGGAAAACAGAATGTTAAAAAGCGCTGCGAGTTGTATAATTATAATAGCGCGACAAGATGACGATACGAAAGCGGCGGCTCCGCTCGAAGGAGGACGCTCGGCGGATCTCCCATTATCGACAGTCAGCGGTATCAGCGAACAAAGAGACGGAGAAGAGGAGAGAGAGAGAGAGAGAGAGAGAGAGAGAGAGAGAGAGAGAGAGAGAGAGAGAGATAAAGAAAGATTTGCCGAAAGGCGTGCAAGTGGATTAAATTATCGCAGACTGCGCGCGATTCAATTCGTCTACACACGCCTGAAACTTGTTACCCGCTCGGCTCCTAATGAGTACAGCATTGTACTCGGTTAATCGGTGTGCCGCGATCGCTAAGTTACACGTCGCCGATCAGGCGGAAAGTGTAAGGAAAAAAAAGGAAGGTAAGGATAAAAGAGAAAAAGGGAAAAACGAGGAGAAATCCGTCGAGCACGGTTACGGGTTGTTGAACCGGTGTTGGCACGCAAGTCAGGTGTATCTCGATACATACGCGACCAGGCAACATTCTTTCGAAAACGAGCGCATAAGTAAAAGGGCTCGGATCAGGGTGGAAGCGGGACCGATCCTCGGAATGCACTTCTAGATTGTCCGCGAATCTCCGGAGCAGCGTTCTGCTTCGTTAATCGTCGCCGCGAAAACGTTCCACATGGACTTCCTCTCGATCTCAACGAGAGAGAGAGAGAGAGAGAGAGAGAGAGAGAGAGAGAGAGAGAGAGAGAGAGAGAGAGAGAGAGAAAGAGAGAGAGAGACGAAGTTGTCGCGCGTCTTATATGTAGCTTCATTCGGTCGCTGAACGCGCGACCGTCTAATACTGAATTTTATCGTCTAATATAAACTTTGCAAGCGAGAGGAGAGAGAGAGAGAGAGAGAGCGCAACGCGATGAGAATCAGTGGGTTAACTCATTCCCGGCATAGCGCCGTCCAAGATGATTCTCTTTCTCCCTCTCTCTCTCTCTCTCTCTCTCTCTCTCTCTCTCCTTCCTCTCTCTTTTTGCTCTTTTACTTTATTTCTTTCATTTCGTCCTTTACCATCCTGCAACTTTCTCCGATCGTCGTCCTTTATCGCGCTTCGTTTCCTTCCTCCCACGTTCCGTCTCCTCCGTCTCTCTTCTGGTCTCTCCCCGTCTCTTCGTCCCACTTCTCTCCCTTCGTGTCCTTCTTCCTCTTCTGCTCTTTCGTCCTCACTTCATGCAACTCTCCGTCTCTCTTCCGTCATTCCTCCGCCCTTCCTCGTTCCACCTTCTACCCCCGTTCTCTCCTTTGTCTTTCCTGCCGCTTCCCTTTCTGCTCTCTCCCGGTCTCCTTTTCTCTCTCCCTCTTTCTTCGTCGGTCCCTTCATCCCTTTCCCACCTCCTCATTTCATTGAGAACGTCTGGTATGCGGGGGCTTTTTATACAGGAACGGAGCCTCCGCCGCGCTGGTCGGCCTAATGGCCGGCATGAAGCAATCCGGGAGGCTACCCGTAAGGACTTTCGTGAGCGCGCGTGACGGGCCACGCCGGGATGTGGCCTTCAACTTGCAGCCAAGGTTTTGAGACGCGTTCACGAATCCGGAGCCGCCGCTATTGAGCGGCGCGGCGGTGGCCGCGCGTCGCGGTAAGGAAGCGCGTCCCTGCGTAAAATGTTCCCATGGGGATATCTGGAGCCCAAGGTCGCCTCACCTTCGACTCATTGACCATCGGTGCGGGGTTAGTCCGCGTGGCTTTACGCGTACTTACTGTGTTACCGACGAACGCGGTTACGCGCGATACGATCGATCGCCGGATGGAGTGGAAGTTAAGTCCGAGGTAAGTCGCTGATAGATTTGCGAGACATTGTACGATGAAGAGGGGAACGCATGTATACCGTGTGCGCGTCGGCCGAGGACACATTGTCGGGGTCTCTTTCTTTCTCCCCGCCGCCCCTTTTCCTCTCTTTCTCTCCCTCTCTCCCTCTCTCTCTTTCTCTCTCTCTCTCTCTCTCTCTCTTTCTCTTTCGTCGGAATTCTGCTTGCAGCCAGACCACAGACAGTGGTCGGTCAAGGGCCGATTCTACGTACAGCGCTGCGTGTCGACAGGTGGTCGGGAATCCGTGCGAAAATGAGCGATCGATTCTCCGCGCTCGATCTATCGCGTTGCTCTAAGCAAACTCAGTTCTCCCGTGCGATCTTAATTTCCGAGCCACCCTCCGCGCGCGGTCGCTTCATCGCTTTATCGCGTCTTCATTAAGCTCGAGGCTCTCGCGGGCAACATCCACACATCTGCACTCGAGATGTGATGGCTATTTCTCGCCAAGGAGGATCCTCGGTCGAATCAAGTGACCACTGCAAATTTGTGTCAAACGCGATCGGGTGACTGAAAAATCATAATGTAACGCCTCGCGCGCAACGGTGTCTCTCCTGAACGAATACCGAACGGTAAGGATACGGAGCGGGAAAGGAGCGGAGGGCGAAAGGGAGGAAAGCTCCTGGATCTTCGCATGGCAGAGAGGAAGAATTTCGCGAGACGACGCGACGCAACGCGGCACGTAACATTGATTGCGCGTGCACACGTGCGCGATTGCAAATCACGGTCCACGTGCTGATCGCGGGAGGGTCTCCGCACGCGAGGAAAGCGGACGAGAAATAGAGACGCGACTGTCGCCTCAGGAGACGCAGAGATGCAGCATCTAGTGTATCTAGAGTATCTAGGGACATTCCTCGGAGAGAGCGCGGCGCTTGAGCAATGTCGTTTCGCGGCATCATCATTAACTTACAGACCGTTTGACAAATGCACGCGCGAAATGAATGCGGCCAAGAAAAATGCACGGGCGTTCCCGGCGACCTGGCGAAGCACACACAGTCTTCCTCCGCCGCCGCGGAGGATCTCCATCGGGCGAGGATCTCGCTCGGCGAAAAATGCAAAGATGCTTGCGCGGCGGCGGGTCGCCTGTACGAAATTACTCGCAATTCACAAATTGTCGCGATTGCGTTCCGCGGCAACAATTTGTGCGTCCGACTCACCGCGTCCGCAGCAGCGGAGTGGGGCCGCTTCGGGGCTCAGCGGGGATTGACCGGTTTAAATCTCCCTTTTTCCCCTATCTCCAATCTCTCTACGATCTCAGGATCTCTCTAAGCCCGGCAACAGAGAGATCCCACGTGCAAATAAGGTTTGCACTTGTAACAAAGACGGCCATTGAGCCACGGCGCGGGAGCTATTAATTGCGATTGCTAAGCAAATCGCGCGCGAGGCGGGATTCGCGAAACCGTGCACGGTCATCCTTCTTTCTGCCCTCTCTCCACCTTTCTCTCTCTCTCTCTCTCTCTCTCTCTCTCTCTCTCTCGGTCTCTCTCTCGGTCTCTCTCCCCCATCCTCGTCCCTCTCGCGTCCTTCGTAACGGACTGTCCTTCCTCCGGCAATTCCTTCACGAGCCTCGCCAAAACATCCTGCACCGACTAACGCCTTTTCCACGTACAAAAGCCTCATGCGACGACGCCGACTCTTGTGCGTGCGTGTGCGTGGCTGTGAGTGTGTTTGTGTATATTTGTGTATGTGTATTGTGTGTTGAGTCGTGTGCGAGCTCGCACCACACAAAGCCACACCACCGTCACCGGCCGGCCGACCGGCCAGCCGCTGCGTCGGCTCACATGTAAATCACGTGTGCCACACACGGAGGCGCGGTATTAACCGGTGGAAAGAGCTGGGAGAAAAAGAGAGAGAGGGGGGGAGAGAAAGAAAGATGGAGAAAGAGAGAATGAACCGACATCGGATCCGGTAGACGCGAGAAGCTCGCATTCCTCGAGATGCGAGCCTTGGTGTTATATAATGGTGGCGAACGCGCGAGCGGCGAGTGACGTATTAATTTGGCTGCAACCCCCTAAACAGCTGGTTGCGATGCTAGGAGAGAAAGAGGGAGAGCGAGAGAAAGAGAGAGAGAGAGAGAGAGAGAGAGAGAGAGAGAGAGAAAGAGAGAGCTTGAAATTTTATGGCGATGAGAAGTTTGGAGGAGGCGCGATAGTGTGTTCACGAAATGTGGGAAACGTGTCGAAGCGCTCACGCGAAGATGCTCGTAACACCGTAGGAAAGACGAGGCTCCAAAAGGCGACATCTTAAAACTAGATACCCTGAAGCGCGATGCGTGTAAGAATGCTCATAAATAACGTGCGCCTACAGCCTAAAAGAAAGGGGAACGCACGAGGGATACCGATGGATTGACAACGCAGGTTAAGGGTTAATCGCAACCGGCGTGTAAATGCCATTTGCAGAAGTACTGGGAATCCTAAGAGCGTATCTTACCCTGTCAGCATTTCATATTTTATTCTCTGAAATAAAAGATCGCGTAACTGATCCGCGAAACGAAAAGGGAAAATGAGAACTTGGGGCTTGAGGACGAAGCGTAATTTTTATTGCACGTTTCGTCAAAATGGAGCGGAAGAACAAACTACAAATACAATCGCGAGGGAGAGCAGAGAGAAAGACAGAGAGATGCTGGCAACAAGTGTGCTGACGCAAAGAGATTCTCATAGCTCGCTCTTTTAGCCGTAGACGAAGACGAACAAGAAGAAGTAGAAGGAAAAGAAGATAGGAGAAGAAAGAGGAGGAGGAGGAGGAGGGGGAGGAGGTGGAGGCGGAGGAGGAGGGGGAGGAGAAGGGAGGAGGAGAGAGGAGGAGGGGGAGGAGGAGGCAGAGGACGAGGAGAAAGGAAGAGACGAGCGTTGTTACCAATGTGATACCGGCGCGCCAGACAGGTTGAGTGAGGTAAGGATGCATACCAATTGCAAGGATGCATCCGTTGTAAATTGATGAGGAAGAACAACGGTCGCTCGTGACGGTACGTGAGCTCGCGAATGTCGGATGCGGGACGCCTGCAGGAATTCATCAAAAGGGACCAAGAGATATTTCGGCAACAAAGAGAGAGGAACAAAATACAAACACATGTACATACATATATATATATATGTCCCCCCTCCATGTCCCCTGCGATAACCTTCGAACCGAATATACGTGGGCGTGGGAAACGGCCTGATAAGTGCACGACTTTTCGATTACCTTGGACCGCGTTCGCACCCGCGCTGCGGCTCGAGGTTGTCTGGTCGACGTAGGCGTGCAATACCGTTTATGGCAGCCTCCCTTTGCCGGTAACAACCATTCGTTATTTCATTTAATCATGTGGGTATTACGGCGTCCTTCTACTCTTTTTTACCGCGACCTTGCGCAATCAGCAGGGGGGACGTATACTTCCTTATCAATAATTCAAGTATATCCTTAAGTTAAGCTATCAATGGACGAAGTAATATTTGTTGTCGCAGACAAGTACAATTTTTGAAACAGACGTGTGTCGAAAAATGCGAGGAAGAGAGGATCCCGACGCTTGAACTTTTAAAGATACAACTTGGTAGCGCTGCTTCTTTTCAGTATAAAACGAATTTTACTATGAGATTCCCGCAAGATCTTGAAAAACCTCAAAGAACGCATTACATGCAAGCTCGCGGAGAGAAAGAGACGGGTAAGGGGGGAAAAGAAACTCACACTAAAAATGCGCTTGTTCTCCGTGGAGTCGAGGCGAACTCACGACCGTTACTTGCAGAAATGAAATTTCACGATATTTGCAGCCCGCATCGTTCTCTACCCCGGCGCCCCGTGAGAAGCGAGTTCTTCACGAGGACGAAAAGAAAACGCGCAACATTCATTCGCATTCATTTATCCGCGGCAACATTTTATTCGCGAAGGAGTCACTATGTATCCAGCACTCGATCGAATGTTCACAAACATACGCGTGGCGCGCCGGCAAGCGTGTTTGTTCGCGCTCTCTGCTCCCTCGCGAGGGAGAGAAAGAGAGAGCGAGAGAGCGGGAGAGCGAGAGAGAGAGAGAGAATGAGAGAGCGAGAGAGAGAGATGGAGGGAGACGGAGAGAGAGAGAGAGAGAGAGAGAGAGAGAGAGAGAGAGAGAGAGAGAGAGAGAGAGAGAGAGAGAGAGAGAGAGAGAGAGAAAGAGAGAGAGAGAGAGAGAGAGAGAGAGAGAGAGAGAGAGAGAATGCAGAATTCTCGGTGCGGGCGCGAAGATACGGCACGTGTGTTCGATTAGCCAGCTCCTTTGTCGTATCCTGTACAGTAATCGCGCACCATCACCACCACCACCATCAGCGCCAGTACCAGCACCACCGCCGTCGCCATCGCGAGCTGTCATTCACGAGCCGAGAGAGATCACGCCGCGGCGATCTCTCTGCCGTCCCAGACGCCGGCCGCGTCGTCATCCGGTGCTGTGTGCGATACACTCGCCGTGCGCGTATATCATGTTTTATTTATAGCCGGCGACATGCCGCCTTAACAATATTCTCTCCTCCTCCTCGGACCATTTTCCGCGAAAGGGTAAGGTAAACAGTGCGCACTCCGACCCCGCGACCCGCGATGGATTTTTACCGTTAACGTCAGCGGATGCACCGGTGTGAACGAACAGGCGGTGATGGAAGGCGGTTGGATAATCTGATTCCTCTTGTTAAGCAAAGGTGTTTTTTTTCTGTTTTAATAAAAACATCGCGTGACGTATTGTCGCATCAAATTTGGTAGATCCGGATATCAAGGATACCTCTTTCCTGTTGCGTTCAAGACCTATTACGATAATTTCGCAAATATAAAGCGTAGCAAATACAAAGCGTGGTAATGAGATTCGGCGAAAATGAAAGTAGACGTAACAAATCCCGTTTCTGCGCGAAGGCTCGAAAATATTGCGTAAAACGCGTCTCTCTCTCTCTCTCTCTCTCTCTCTCTCTCTCGATGTGTCTTCGATCTCTTTCTCGCGAGACTAATGATAGTGACAGGCGCTTCATCCGGAGGACACTCCGTCTTGAGAGGCGTCTTGTACATCAGCTTTACGAGGAGAAAGTCAAGGCCGAGTCGAGCCATTCTCTCAAGTGCGCATTTTTATCAGTCGCGGTGTTGTAAGGGCGCGAAATTATCATTACGCCCGGGGCGCTACGACGCGGCACGGGCGCGGCTGGACCGAGCACAAAGTGCCGCTCGTAACATTTCACGTTTTGCACGGGCGAGGGTTGCGCGAAGCAGCGCATACTTACGATTCGACACCGTTAGACACCCCCATGACTATTTTTAGTGCCCCGCGCCGTGCTCGCGCACCGTCGTGCGCGTGCACCGATTCGCGAGCACGTGCAACGCGCGAATTTGCACTTGCACGGGATTTCCAGCGAGCAGAACGGACGTGTCTCGATTGTCTACGTGTATCGAAGCGCGACTTCGCGTGAGATGCGCAGCGAGTAGTGATGGCGTTTTGATATTCTCTCGTTCGATATTCGCTCGCGCGCGCCGAGCACCGAACGTTCCTCGTCCGAGCCCGCCGATTTTTCGCGGGATTCCTTTCGTTGTCTATTCCGCGTTAATTACGTACGTCGTCGTCGTCGTCGTTTTAAAAATTACTCAGTTTACATAGCGATGCGATTTATATTTTTTAGGTGGATGCGTAAAGTGCAATTAATTTTATCTTTTCTTTTCCTTTTCCTCCACCCCCTTTTCCCTCTCTTTGTCTCTCGGTACTTGATTCGCTTTGCAGCTGATTTGCCTGTAAAATTGCGCGGAAGTTCGACTCGACGGCCATCACTGGAGCGCGCGCGCGGTCGCAGGTAATGCCGCTTTTTCGCCGCGGCTTTTTGCCAGGAGAGGATGCCTCGCCCCGTCGAGGATCAATCTTGTCCGTGGCGGGCTCAATAATCCCTTTCGGACGGTGCCGTACAATGTTAGTGATTTAATGGAAGTTCATCGCACCCGAATACTCGCGCCTCCATAGCGGTCGTTAATCAACAGCCGGCTAAGCGAGGAGAACGAGGAGAGGAAGAAGAATTTTGAAGCACCCGACGTCGCACGGCGCTGGCTGGGATTTATGCGCGCGCGATTATTTAACACAATTAATATACCAAGCCGCGTTCAAATGACAGCGGTTAGGCTCTGCCGGTGCTTAGATACTAGAAGTAGCGGATTAAACGTCGAGCGAGACACTTAGCTCCTGAGGTATCGACGATAAACACCGCTAACGCGACGATACGCTGAGGGATGTATTTTCAGCGCAATGAGAGAGAGAGAGAGAGAGAGAGAGAGAGAGAGAGAGAGAGAGAGAGAGAGAGAGAGAAAGAGAGAGAGAGAGAGAGAAAGAGGGAGAGAACTGCTGAGTCTCTTGCTGCGATTCTCGAGCAACGATCGCTCCGGCATGTTCGATAATTGCTCGATCCTTCGTCGCAGCCCACGGACTGGAGTGGAAACTGGACCCGTTGCGTTTAAAGAGCTCGGCACACCAAAAGGATCAATTTAGAAATCAGTCGCGGCCGGTCTGGTTAAACCGGTCGCCCCTATCCCTCACAAATCCTGAATCGCTAGAAAAAAGTCCGCCGCGCGCGTGCGCGCGAGCCGCTAAACTAACTACCTAACGCGCCATTGCTGGCGGATAAGAGGAGACTCTAGCGAGCCTCGAATCGACTCGCGTGATTAGGACAGAACGCGTCATCGATCTCGTTGGCGTGACTCCTCCCCAACGCCGACCGACAGGCGACTCCGTGCCTGTCGGTCGGCGTTGCATTTTCGTCGGGTCCATTGTTTATTTATACATTTGCTCACGAGAGAAGTCCTACCGAGAAATAAGGAAGAATGCGAAAGTAAGCTGTGCGAATAATCCGCAGCAGGACCTTCTGAAATTGTAATGTTATGTAGCGTGGAGAGTTACAAATAAGACAAAAGGACTTTTCTTGTGGTCGACAATTTTTTCCATGAAGCAATCTGCCTTCAAAGCTCAGGATCGCTCAGAAGAATCAGCTGAGGGTGAAAAAATCACAGTCGTAATTTATTTACGACACGCAAGAGTACACGTCCTCGTGATGAATTATTCGCACACTTGAACTTCCGTGTTGGACGCAGACCGCGTTGTGAAATAGCCAGGAGTTCGAACGGTCCGTCGGCGGGTAAATTTCGCGTTATCATTAAAATGATGAAAAGCCCGGCGAATCAACGCGACGCGACGATCGTTCAATTTTGAGTATAATACGCGCGCCAACGGATATCGAGTATCTGCTCCGTCGAGATACTTGGCTGATCTCCCGGGCTAAAGTGATGGTAGTTTTGCACCGAGCGGAATCCCCCGATGAGATCGCAGAGCTATCGCGGCGACGTTAGGATGTTGAAAAGAAATGTCCATCTCGGCTGATTTCGGAAACTGGCGGCGAGTGTACCCGCCTCGCGCTCGCGGTGTCGGATATCTTTGCGCGGATAAAGCGAGCGACGGTATCGGTGGCCGATACCGAATGACTAATGGTATCGATAAATGTGGCGAACGTGCGCGGCGAAGGGTTTAGGGTTATCGATCGGGCCGTCGCAAGGTCGCCGCGTCGACTATTAATTTAATTGCGAAATCGCGCTCCCCGGCAGGATGTGCTCCGAATGCAGCGCGATTGTTTCGGCGAGACGAGGCTAGGCTAGGCGAGGCGAGGCGAGGCGAAGCGAGCGCTGCAAGGCGCGGTGCGGCGCGGTGTAGCGCGATGCATCCGCCGCGCCGATGCATCCGCAGGAATCCGACGATGCGGGGGGGCGCGATCTTGCCCGGCGCGCACGCTTCGGAATCCTGCGTCGTGCGAACGTCGGGCCGTACGGCCCGAGACGCGGGCCCGAGGAAAAAGAATCGCCGCGAAAAATCCTGTCCTGCACGCCGGCCGCCGCCGCTGCCTCGCTTTCAGCGAAGAGCGGAAAGCGAGAGAGAGAGAGAGAGAGAGAGAGAGAGAGGCCGAGCAATTAAAAACTTCGCGCGTTTCGCCGCGTGTTGTATCATGATTTGCGACACAATGTATCGGACGGACATTCCTCGGAAATGCGATCGTGTCACGTCAATTCAACATTTGTCATAAATTATAGAAATCAATCATATTTTGAACAAAAAAGAAATAATTTAGTGTGGTATATGTTAGAATGAATGCAAATCGAGACGAATCGATCGATAGATCGTCAGTCCGGCGGCAGGTTTGTGCACAAAGAAAATGGTTCACGCTGCCCTCTAGACGTATAGACAACCCCGTTGGTCGTTAATATCTTCTTCCTCGAATCGCTCCTCGATTCGCCGCCGCGTAACAACTTCGCGAGAAACTTCGAAAAAAATGTCGGGCAGCTTCGAGCCGCGCGTCAGCGTGTCCTTTTTGTAAATTCGAAGCGCATGCGAGGCGGCGCGCTCGAACGCGCGCGGTTCCAAATACGGCCGTATCTCCTTCGTTATTTCCGTCCCTTTATTCTTTGCTGCGGTATTTCTCGGACTTCCCTCAATCGCATGTCGAACTTCGGCGCGCGGGCCCGCTTATACGAAGTTTCGCTGCGCACAGTGATATCCATTCATTTCGCTGGTATTTCGATGTCGGCCGGAGAGAGAGGCAGAGAGAGAGAGAGAGAGAGAGAGAGAGAGAGAGAGAGAGAGAGAGAGAGAGAGAGAGAGAGAGAGAGAAAGAGAGAGAGTGAGAGAGTGAGAGTGAAAGAGAGGACTGCAGCAAAGCGGAGAGGAATCCGATAATCTCTTTAGCCGGGTGTCACGTAGGTGCTGCAGTTACGCGGCAAGTTTTTTCGTTTATCACGTACGAATCGGGGAGGAGGCCTTTCCTCCAGCCGACCGTGGGATCAAACAGGATTTCACAGACGAGGCACGGTAACCGAATACACGCCGAGCCCGCCTTCGAAGCCCGAGAGGTGCGTTTCGGCGCCCAAGAGTAGTATTTTTTCCGATCGATTTGCCCGGGGAATCCATTTCGCCTCGCCTTACCTCGGCGCGGCGTCGCGTCTCGGCGTTGCCCGCTCGTTCTCGCACACCTCGCGACGACCGGACTCAGCTAAGTGTTGCTAATCGCGTTGTTCAAACACTTGCCGTGCTTTCGAGTTGTACGCAGTGGCGCGTCTCGTTCCGCGAGACATTCCGCGAAACATTCCGTATCACTTCTCCGATACTGATTCAGTGCGTTCACATCGCGAGCTCAGGATCGACTACGCGAAAGTTTAGTTCGAGTACGTTGCCAACATGTAAAAATGAAACTTCAGCTGAGTCGAAGAGTTCGGTTTGATTTTCCGGTCGAATTTTACGTTACTGGGGAGTTTCTGCAACACCGTCTCTCAGATACGGTAGATCATGAACATTTTCGCTCAGAAATAACGTCGCAATGTATAGCAATGCAAGCAATAATAGCATTCACGATTTACGTTTACCGTATCTGAGAGACAGTATTGCAAATTCGTCAACCATGCGATCGTCGTCGTTTTCGACGACTGAGCTCAGGAATATCGTCTACGATCATTCTACAATTTTGCAGTGATTATCGCGTGAAATTTGAATGTTCCATTTTTTTCGATGGCGAAGATGCTTTCGAGGATGCAACGGTACGTCTCCCCGCACACCTCTCCAACGTGCGATTTCTCTCCTCAATTCATTGTGCCCGCAGTGCGATATGGCCGCGGCGCGCACGGCATGAATGATTTCTCACGGTCGACGTTTCGTAGTGGCGCGTTTCCTTCGCGCCGGTTGCACGACAAATAGCACTATCGGTCCTCGTACTCGCGCAGCGCAAGAACCACGGTACACTTACTACCAGGCGACGGCTGATTGTCACCTGGTCGGTCGTCGTGTACGCGCGCCTTATCACGCGCACGGCGTGTTTCGTTTATCGCGGCCACGCAGGCAGGTAAGCCCTATCTCGTTACGAGCGCGGGAACTGGTGTTTGTATCATCGCGATGACCAATAATCATAAGTCGGCGATAGTGCGTGTGCGCGACGACAGGGCAGAAGAAAATGAAATGGGTCGAGCGCGCGTATGCAATTACGACCGGATACGGTTGCAGACAGTCTTTAAATGGCCGCTACAATTTTTAAATGCATAAAAACTAATTCATTCGCGTGCACGATCGGACGGATATATTTATAGAACGATAGGCGACACGTAGGCTCTCCGGGATCTCACTATCGAGCGTGGCACACTTATGAAATAATGCTTTCGACCGTATCGACGGATGTGTAAGGATGGCGATAATAACGGAATGCCGTGAGCAAATAGGGCGGTTTAAGCATCTTTCTCCGGTTAATCGATTCATCCAGAAAGGACTTTGCCTTCCTCCTCCTTCTGAGAGCTCTCTCAACGCGCGCGCGCGCGCGTGTCTCTTCCAACAATAAGATGGATAATTGATAATTTGTATTATCGAGAGGATACTCGTAAATTACGCTTAACGAGTCGAATAATTCACATGACCGTGAAAGTCTCAGAAACCACAAAACATTCGATATAACGAGAGCTTTCTTTAGCCCTACGTTCCTTCCTCGTCGGAGGATTCGACCGCTACTTTTTACCTGTCGCGATTTCACCGATTGCCTTAACGTTACATGCAGCGTGATTAATGTAAATGGATAACGATCGCGATAATAAGTAATGAGAGTCACTCGTTCGGGGAAGAATATTCTTGCATGGTGTACGACTCGTCCCGATCCGGGGGCAACCGTGAAATATGTGGACGGCGCGATTCCTCGGAAACCTTGAATATATTTACCCATGGACCAGGTCACTGTCTCAATACTCCCGCCATTCAACTGGAAATTCTCAACCTGTGGGAATCGTCAGGTAGATACGAGAAGCTAACTGTATGTGGCGGCGCCCGTGTCTCCCTCCCCCCTTTCTCTCTCTCTTTTTCCCTCTGCGAGGTTTTCTTTACGAATACACGGCTTTCCCGATGATGCTTGCAGACAATATCCCTCGAGCCGCTGCAGTCGGAAGACGAACAAGTGGCTAGTGGATTTTTTCAGGTCTTTCAGAAATTTCGTGCGATGGGTAAACATCGGCGGATAAGCCACGGTAGCCCGGATGCGATTTTGCGATAATGTCGCTCTTTTCTCTTTCTTCGATTTTTTCGTTGATCTTCATCGAAACATTTACTCTTCGCTACGAAAACAGATCTGTAAACGCAAAAGTAACTTCGAACGATACCTGCGTGTAACGCGTACGAAATTCTCGACGCGATCGGAGAAGATCCTGACGAGATAGAGTCGCGTGAGAAAAAATAAATAGCGAAATAAAAAGAAGAGAAAGCGGAAGGAGGGAGGAGGAGGAAGAAGACGTTGAAGGTGGCGGTAAGAAAGAAGAGGCGGTCACCGCGAAATGTCGGCGATCTCCGATGTCACACAGAGAACCACGCCGGCATCTTGAAGTACTAGCAACAGAAGGAGGAGGAGGAGGAGGAGGAGGAGGAGGAGGAGGAGGAGGAGAAGGAGGAGGAGGACGAGGAGGAAAGAAGAGAAAAGAAGAGAAGAGAAGAGAAGAAAAGAGAAGAGAAGAGAACTCCAGCCAGCTCGTGTTTCGGTTTTCGGCTTTCCAAGAAATATTTTCGTACGCCCCCAGCGCACAAGGAGCCAGTGTTCCCTCTAGCTTCCTTGGGGTGGATTCCTGATTCATCACTGGCTCCTTGAAACCCCAAGAAAGAGAGATGTCCAATGACCGAGAATTCTCGACGCGGTAGGTTCGACCTGCTCCGGATAGGCTCGTGGATGATCGAGAGCTTTTAAACGGCGCTTTTAAACGCACGCCGGCGAGTTTACTGCTGTGAAATCGCGCTGAAGTGACGGTTAAGAATGAGAGGAATGGTTTCACCCTCCACGGAGAGAGGGCTGGATGAATCTCGAATTCCTCAGCGCGAAAGGGCGAGCGTCCTTGAATTTTGTGGAACATTTTCGGAAACCGCCGGGTCGGAAGTCGATTCTTGCGAATGTCATTAAAGACTGAATGTAACTCTCAAAAGAGAAGCGTAAAAAGGAGAGAAAAGATATTCCTTAACGACGTGTCCCGACGGCCGGTGCATTATTTCTTTTTTAAGTATCGTGTAAAAGTAGGGCCTGAAAGAGAGATAGTTCGCCGAAGAGAGTGAGTTATCGTTATTTTAAGTAACTGGGCTAATAGTTTCCGAAGAGATAATGAAGCGCGTATTCTCCGGTCGGGAAAGCGGACTCTCGAGGATTCTTGCGAGCCGAGTTGAAATTGCAATTTACCGTACCCGACAAAAGCGGGTACCGCTTGGCAACTGTTAATTGCGCTCAAAGACACCTCTTTCGAGATGCACAGGTAGTGTCGCGGTCATTCTTCGCCAAGAATGTCGAAAACTTCTCGCTCCTCCGGAAGCCTCAATCTTCTTTTGAAGAGCGCACGGCAGTGAAAGAAGCGTGGCTCTCGAGGGAAGAGGAGTTAACATATACAAAGCCGAGGATAACATTCCATCGCGGTAGGAAGTGTAGTCGGTCCAAGACAACCCCAGGCTACTTCCGTACAATGAAGAATCCTAATTCGCGTCCAAATCCTTGGACGCGCGTCTCTAGACAAGGAGGGTTGGCGCTGGGGTTAGAAGGGGGAAAAGGAGGAGGGGGGCGAACAGGGCGTATTCTTCTGATTCCGCGAAGGTACGCGCACAATGGCCCGCGTCCAAGCACAAAGCTCTCGTTTGTCGGTTCCTAGACGCGCATACGTCCGACTGATCCAAGTCGACGCAGAGTCCGGCAGACCTTATACCTTGCTGAATAATCCTCATAGAGAAGCGCTCGTGCTCGCGTGTATACACGACGTCCGATCGAAACATTTCCCGCGAAATCCCGCGAATTCTCAACACGTGCCGGTTTTTCCTCTCGTTCATAAAGCGTTCGATCTCTCAAACGCTCACGTTTATACGAACTTCTAGCAGAATATCTAACCTATATCAATGGCGAGCCGAAAGAAGACTCCGCGGCGGGAGGAGGAGCAGGGGGTCGTGGGAAAGAACCGCATCCGAAGATCTCGAAAGGAGGCTCGAGTAACGCCGTATGAGGGACGGGGGATCTCTCGAGTATTAATCGAGCGGAAATATAATTATTAATGAGCAATTATAGAGATAATCTGGTGGCCGTTTCCAGTGATATGGTTTTGTGAAAGATAGGGGTTATACGTATTTCACAGTCGAACCGTTGGCGCGACAGAGACACGAGACAGTCCGTCGCACTCTCGTCGTAGGATTTTCGGTCGAAATTGCATCGCTTTTTTTATTAGGTCTCGTTTCTCGCAAAGAATAAGACGACGATGTGGAATATATTGCAATTCTGGTATACTGAGATGTAACTTCGCGACATTTCTCGGGGCGTTAGACTGTTCTCAGAGATGGTCGTCGCAAGCGAAATGCATTCGTTCAATTGCGCCCACCATACTTGGTCGTTTCTCCCATTTCCACGTGTAAACGGTCGGCTGCTTTTACTTTCACTTTTTCCTCTCTGTCGCCCGCGGATTTCCATCCTACTTGAAGCACGACATATATTTCGAAATGCACTTATTTTGTTTACACACGGAGTGATAATGAGCAACGCAAATTTAGTAACCGACGTTCATTAATTGTTGAGTATTTCGAGGATCGAAATATTCCGTAAGTTACGAATCGATAGCAACGGGACCGTGTGATTGGTGGACACGGTAGCGATCTTGAGTGCAACTCATTCCAATAACTTTGTTCGATCGTCACTGTGAAAATCAATTCTTGATTCGATTTTTGTTGAAACAACAATTTTTGTGAAACAACAATTTTGTTTTCCGTCTAAGTCTGAATGCAACTGATAGAACACTTGGAACTGGTTCTACATCAGAAATATATAAGCCTTTCTATAATTCAAGTATTTCATGTTCTATTCTCTGGACAGGTATTATTTGGTGTTTGGAATCCAGTGCCCCCAGCGCCCCCAGACATTTCAAGAAGAAAGAAAGAAAGGAAAGGTATTATGGCCGGTATTCATGCAGATTTTATATTTAAAACTTGAAGTTTATCGTCAAATGCTTCGTAGTTAATAAAATGATATATAGTATCTGAAGATGATCTTAAAGATGGTCTTAAATACTAGGATAGATCGCAAAATTTCTAAAACGTGGGAGAAAATAAAATTTTTTTGCTAAAATTATATTTATTTTTCAATATATTAGGTATAAATGAATATAATCCAAAATTAAAATTAAAATTAAAAATTAATTTTATAACCGATTAATTTTCTCACTCTTTTATAGTTGTACAACGTGGACGTGTAGCTATTAGAGGAACATGTAATTTGGCGGAAATCTCAACATAATAGTAAAAAATATTCAATTCAATAATGTCAAAAATGGCAACGAATAAAATGCATACCTGTCATTATATTATTTATCCAATTTGCAATAGTTGCATATAAAGGAGCAGACAGGATTATATTATTATTTATTATACATTTTGAAAGACCTAATTGCAAAATTCGACTCTATATGGAATGATGTAAGAAAGGCGCCAAAAATTGTTGCCGAGAGAAATCAAGAGGCACGGTAGTGCCTCACGCCAAGTATGATATCTACAAAGAGAAATATGGGAAATTGCAGATATAAAAAGTGTAGCCCAGTTCAGAGTTGTTAGATGCAATATATTGCGACGCTACAGCACATGCGTGAGATGACGTAGAGCACACTGCTTGAGTAAAAGTCTCAGTATCGTATCATTTTAAGGTATTATAGCGCCCATATTATACTATGCATTGAAAATTGCAATCGAGTAAATTAGATAATCTAAATCAGAGTTCGGCAAAATGTGCACGCGACGGCCGATTTTCGACTATCTCCGCCCACCGCTATTCCCTTTACCTCGTCGCTCCGCGCGCTGCCTATAAGTCGCTCGAGCCTCAGGAGCGTGTTTCCAATAGTTTTCACGTCACCCATGAGATACTATTGTTGACACGTTTTTTTTTTAAATTGTATCCCCAGTAGGCCTCTTCATTTTTCAAAAATGAAGTTTATAAAAAATGAGAAGTGTTCTTCTTTAAGCGACGATTCCTTACCACGTCTTATGCGGTTCGCTACCTGCAATATCCAAATTGACGTTTCCACTCTTACCAATAAAAGACGCCGAAAATCGAATTGAATATTCTTCATTTAATATATTTTATTTCGCTTCTGTTCAATTAGTTACGGGTTGTTACAGTCATCAGTGGATTAAGCTTACTGGGGACACCACTTAAAAAAAAACGCGTTAACAATAGTACTTCATGGGTGACGTGGAAAACTATTGGAAACACGCTCCTGAGACTCGAGCGGCTTGTAGGCAGCGCGCGGAGCGGTAAGATAAAGGGAATAGCGGTGGGCGGAGATAGCCGAAAATCGGCCGTCGCGTATACATTTTGCCGAGCTCTGATCTAAATCGTGGTTATTTTAATTGGTCCGATAGTAATTCTCAATCTACATTACAATTTTTTGCTTAACAATGTCATTGTTACATAATACAAGTATTATGTAACAGTTATATAGTCGAATGAGAAATTATAATGTTAATGTAACCTAATTGTTACTTAGTATCCACTGGACAACATAACCTGGAATAAGACATTCGCTCAAGAAACGCGGGAAAACTATGCGGGAAGACAGCTGATCGGATAGCGCGGGCCCCTCCATTGACCCTACGATGTGCTTTATTGCCGTCACTGGCATATGCTTTCTGAAACGTGGTCTACAATGACAGTAAGCAGTAAGAAGTAAGCGTAAGCGGTAAGAAATAAACCAATCACAATCGATTATGACAAAAATAATCAACTGTAGTTGGTCCATTTCTTAAGGTCATTCTACAATACGTGTCGTAAATTGTAAGTTGTAAGCCATAAGAACTGACCAATTATAGCCGATTATTTTTGTAATAATCGATTATGATTCGCCAATTCTTACGGCTTACAACTTACGACACGTATTGTAGAATGACCTTTACTGTTCACGCTTACTTCTTACTGCTTGTAGCCATTGTAGACCACGCTCCTACGTTATTGTAGAGCTCCTACGTTATCTCATGCATGCGTTGTATCGTCGCAATATATTGCATCTAACAACGCTGGAGGAATATTGGCACCGAAAGTATGTCTAACGGACATCTAATGGACGTAAGAATATATGGACGGAGCATAGAGCTGCGGGGGTGGTCCATGAAGAGTGAGGGGAAAGAAATGTCTATTGGAACGAATATGAGAGACTAAGATGGCGACAGTCGCTAGTGTCACGGAATGTTATATATTTCAACATAAAAATAATTACTGTAAATGATAAAGAAATAACTGATATTAATATTATTAATGAATCAAATTTTTCATAGTAAATTACTTCTATGATTAAATCTTTTGAATAGAATCCTGACATAAAAGGAAAACCACATAATGAAAATAAAGTTAAATGAAATCTTATTATAGTAAAAGGAATAAACTCATTTAATCTTCCTAAAACACGAATATCCCGATTGTTATTAAATAAATGATTACCTCAGTCCTTATAAACAATTATGATTTAAAAATTGCATGGGTCAATAAATGAAAATATGATAATAAATCATACTCCTAAAATTATTATTATTAATCCTAACTGACTCAGTGTTGATAAAGCAATAATTTTTTATGTCATATTCAAATCTGGCTATTAGAACAGATATAAACATTGTTAATACTGAAATTAATATTAACAAAGTATTTACTTTATCATATATTAAAAATTTATGAAATTTATTTCATAAATTAAAATTAAATTTATGAAATTTATTTCACTACAATCATATCAGGTGTAGTAAAAAGAAATCCATTATTTTTCCAATAGATGGCTTTAGTTATCTGTATCTCGCGTTGTATAAGTCCGATCGGGTTCCACTAGATGGCGTTAGAAAGATGAGATTTCGTACTAAAAAAGTTTCCTGACAGTTTTGTGATTAGTTGACTCAGTTTTGTTTGAGCGCGCGTCAAAGATGGACACTAGCAAAGAGAAAATACGCTATATTTTACAGTTTTTCTTTGATAAAGGCGAAAACGCAAGCTAGGCGGCTGAAAATGTGAATAGTATTTATGGTCCTGATACTGTAACAGCCAATCACGCGCAATTTTGGTTTCGTCGATTCCGTTCCGGTAATTTCGATGTCAAAGATGCACCAGGCACTGGAAGGCCAATTGTCGAAAATATCGATAAAATCATGGACATTGTCGAGTCCGACCGTCATGTAAGCACTGTTTCGATTGCCCAAGAGCTAAAGATTGCACAAAAAACCGTTTGGAACCATTTGAATAAGGCTGGATACAAAAAGAAGCTCGATGTATGGGTGCCACACGAGTTAACGCAAAAAAACCTCATGGACCGAATTTCCATCTGCGAATCGCTGCTGAATCGCAACAAAATCGACCCATTTCTGAAACGGTTGGTCACTGGTGATGAAAAGTGGATCACTTACGACAACGTCAAGCGAAAACGGTCGTGGTCGAATCGCGGTGAGCCAGCGGAAACGGTGGCCAAGCCAGGATTGACGGCCAGGAAGGTTTTGCTGTGTGTTTGGTGGGATTAGCAGGGAATTATCTACTATGAGCTGCTCCCCTACGGCAAAACTCTTAACTTGGAACTGTACTATCAATAATTGGACCGTCTGAAGGAAGCAATCGCTCAGAAGCGGCCAGCTTTGGCCAATAGGAGAGGAATTGTGTTCCATCAGGACAACGCCAGGCCACACACATCGATAGTGACTCGCCAGAAGCTCCGGGAGCTTGGCTGGGAGGTTCTTATGCATCCACCTTATAGTCCGGACCTAGCACCAAGTGATTACCATCTGTTCCTGTCCATGGCGAACAATTTTTCTGGTGAAAAATTCGCTTCAAGAGAGGCTTGTGAAAATCGACTGTCTCAATTTTTTGCCAATAGGGACGAGGGCTTCTATGAGAGAGGCATAATGAAATTACCTTCAAAATGACAACAAGTTATCCAACAAAACGGCGCATATTTGACCTAAATCGGACCATTCTAACTATGATAATTAAAGCCTTCAATTTCATGCAAAAATAATGGATTTCTTTTTAGTACACCTGATATAATAGTCTCGATTAACGGAGGATAATGACGTCTCACGACGTGATAGTAGACCTTAAATATGAGAGACCAAGATGACCGACGATAGATTCCCCTCACTCTTCAAGGGCAATACCCCGCGCCTATAAAAGCACTTTATACTCCGTCCATATATTCTTACGCCCATGATTCCATAATATCACAAATAAAAAAATTTCAATTTTTTGCAAATCTATGTTCATAACCTATACACTAACTTACGTTATTACACCGCAATGTTTTGACATTTATCGTCTGTATATAGATGGGCAATATTCCTCGACGCTGATTGGCTTATTGTAATACTTACTACATGGCATTTTAAGCGTCGTCTACAATGGCAGTAAGTAGTAAGAAGTAAGCGTGAACAGTAAGAAATGGACCAACCACAGTTGATTATTTTTGTCATAATCGACTGTGATTGGTTTATTTCTTACCGTTTATGCTTACTTTTTACTGCTTACTGCCATTGTAGACGACGCTGTAGACAGTCGAGCGTTAAGACCCATCTACAATGGCTGCAAGAATAAAGCCCTTTGCACAATGCCAGGCAACAGGCAATAAGAATAAAAATACACCAATCACAATAGATTATTCTTGTAATAGTCGATTGTGATTGGTCTATTTTTATTCTTATTGCTTGTTGCCTGGCATTGTGCAAGGGGCCTAAGATTGTAAGCGTAAGCAGTATCAACCATAATCGATTATTCTTATAATAATCGATTGTGGTTGGTCTATTTCTTACTGCTTACGTGAAATTTATATGCAATTTTCTCTTAAATTTCGTATTTATTATTTCTCTTACGGATATGTAAAGTCAGCTATTATTTTCCATTCTTTTAGTCGTCTTAACGTTGAATTATTCTTCTTCTTAATAACAGTGTGCTTCTATATGTACTCTTATATTCCACTTTCTGTACTTTGCATAACGTATCACATACGTTTCGAGAGAAACGGATGGTATTACCCATTCGTTGCGAATGATAATTTGCGTATACGTTTCACTTGCGACTGTCAAGAGTACGATTCTAGGAATTTTCCATTGCGATTAGTCGAAACTTGCCACTTACGTATACGCAAATAGTTCAAGAATAGGACCCCTGGTCTACGTGTTGTAAGCTGTAAGCCGTAAGAACTGATCAATTGTAACCGATTATTTTTGTAATAATTGACTGTGATTCGCCAATTCTTACGGTTTACAACTTACGACACGTATTGTAGACTAAGCCTTAATTCTACAGCCTACGTCTAAAGACTATTTTTCTCATCCATTAAGCTCCTTGCACAATGCCAGGCAACAGGCAATAAGAATAAAAATAGACTAATCACAATAGATTATTCTTGTAATAGTCGATTGTGATTGGTCTATTTTTATTCTTATTGCTTGTTGCCTGGCATTGTGCAAGGGGCCTTACTCCTGCTGCCATTGGCTGCGTTCCGATATTCACTGCCAATAGTGACAGTACTACAAATGTCGTTCCGATATAAGCGACAGTAAGTTGTCGATACGTTTCCGTGTTTATGTGACGTAATAGATTCCCCTAGAAAACACGTCACTTCCTGCTTTGATCACTGCGGCTCGCGAAGTGAGGCATTCGCAATAGCAACAAGGAGAAATAAAGCCAGCGGCACACGGTGTTTGTTTTCGTGCTGGATTGCTTGCTGGATGAAAATATTGCGTTGTGATTGGTACATTTCCGAAGATGGATGGAAATGCACCAATCAGAACGCAGTATTTTCATCCAGCACTAAAACAAGCACCGTGTGCCGCTGGCTTTACTCCCGTCTGGTAAACGGCACAATCTACTTGTACCGCCCTCTGCGGTAGGCCCCGGATGTGGGCGAACTAAACGGGTGACGTCATGCGGAGTGGGGATATGCGCCAACTGAAGTATTAATTGGCAAGCACAGAAAAATGTTATAGCGAGCAACAACGAGCAACATATCCACACACACAATTATATGCATGCAATTATATTCATATGCATAAATGTGTATCTCTGTTCATAATATGTTCATAAGATAATGAGAATTAGAAAATCAAAAAACAAAATTATACAGATTATCCGGTAACTCGTGATGCAGCTGTAGATATTAGTTTAAAGTGAACAAAAATTTCTCAATCATTTAATGAACAACCACGTACAATTATTAGTTATTAGTCAAATTATCATTTATTAATGAAAGAAGATTTGTTAATCATTACATATTCAGAAAAGACTCAGCGATCGAAACCGTCAATTCGACATTGATTTGACATTGTTTCGACGTCGATCAATGAGTCTTTCCTCGCTGGATATTTGATCATATCCAGTTTAACAATAATTAACTTGAGAAAAAGGAAAGTTAATTAACTGAAATATTAATGAAGATTCAGGGTCGGTTTAACGTTGAAAATAAATTTATCGTTATAGAGTGGGAAAGATTTCGACTTGTACACTCGTGAATTAAAAGGTATGTGCACCGATTTTTTGTTGACTTCGGAACGCGCTCCAACTTGAGGAGAAAGATAACCACTGCTTCATACGTCAGCGCTGTCACTTATTACGAGAGCAGAAGGATGGCATATACGAGTGTCAAATAAGTAGTGATTGTGGCGTAGACACAAATGTCTTGGAGACTTTGAATTATAATTGAAGAAATGAAGAAAACAAATAGTGATTGTGAAGAAAAGTGGCAAAAGGCTTCATAAAATTTGTAAAACAGCATATTAAAGGAGAGTATTAATTGTCTAATAATATTTTAAGTGAAAATATTTTTAAATTTGAGTGTAAGTTAAAAAAGTTATAAACCATAATTTCTTTAATGTTAATAATTTTATAGCTATAAATTTGCCATCGACGTTAAATGAATATGCATGTAATGCTATCATTTACATAGGTGGACAATTATATTATTGCGCTCATAAAAAATAAGCAGCAAACCAAGTCGAATGATATTTTTTTAACAAGATACTCATATCATTCAACTTGGTCTGCTGCTTACTTCTGCTGAACACAATAATATAATTACTCACCTATGGAAATAATAGCATTATATATATATTCATTCAACGTCGATGACAAATTTAACATTAACATTAACGTAATCAATATATCATAATCAAATTAACATTAAAGAAATTATGGTTTATAACTTTTTTAACTTACACTCAAATTTAAAAATATTTTTCACTTAAAATATTATTAGGCAATTAATACTCTCCTTTAATATACTGTTTTAAAAATTTTATGAAGCCTTTTGCCACTTTTCTTCACAATCACTATTTGTTTTCTTCATTTCTTCAATTATAACTCAAAGTCTCCAAGACATTTGTGTCTACGCCACAATCACTACTTATTTGACACTCGTATATGCCATCCTTCTGCTCTCGTAATAAGTGACAGCGCTGACGTATGAAGCAGTGGTTATCTTTCTCCTCAAGTTGGAGCGCGTTCCGAAGTCAACAAAAAATCGGTGCACATACCTTTTAGTTCACGAGTGTACGTCTGATATTGTCAAATATTATCCTCCCATTATAATAATTTTTCGCATCAATATCCCTCATAACATAACTTTTAGGAAATATATATAATATATAATATATAATAATGGCAGTATCAGTATGAAATTTGTAAATATACAATGATATGGTCTTATTTAACAAATTACTTGTAGAAATATCGAGTATTTATAAAATATTGTTAATTGTTAACGCAATTTTTCTAAATACTATTTCAGCAAAATAGTAATGATATGGTGAATCATCTTAACAGAATATTTGTAAAATGAAATGTACCAATAAATTGTCATTATTATGAAATATTTATTATATATGTAGAGTAAATGTACTATATAGTTAATATGGAACTTTCTTGCGAGTCTATTTGACATCGTAGTAATAGATGTTGCATAAAATTGTGAGCTTATATATGTATTATATTATTATGGTATAATAAGGTTAATGAGGTTAATATATGCAATATATATATAGCAGTTGTTGATATTGTTAATATATTATATATATGGATATGCACGTATGTGTGTGTACGTGCGCATGTGTGCGTGTGTGTTTATGATATGTACGCACAACGTTTGTGTGTATATATATATATTATAGATTAGTTGCTATTTCTACTTATTTGTTAATTATTTTACTATTACGACACTATTACTACTCTATGATGATTAATAATAAGATATTAATATATATTTATCGCTTTGTATGTTGCTCACTGTTGCTCGCTGTAACGTTGCAAGAACGTCTATCTGTACTCGCCAATTCATATTTCAATTGGCGCGCATCCCCATTCCGCATGACGTCACTCGTTTAGTCCGCCCACATCCGGGGCTTACCGCAGAGGGCATTAAAAACTGCAAACCAATTTTTACAAGAGGGAGTTTGGACCTTCTGAGTAGCAATATGACGGCATCTATCGAAGACCTGTCTCTTATAGACGCGGAAGACAATAAAGAATATAAAATAATTGTGAGCCGTGAAGATGCGGTGAAAGCATGAAAAAGTAAAAGTACCATTTGTAATCTTGATATTGTCATAAATTGTCATACTGTTATTTCTTTTATAGATATGACTTTTGCAACATTATTATTGAAGGAGGCGAAAAAAAGTATTATGCAGCCTATGCGATACATTCGAGAATATCAATGAACGTAAATATCACAAACGTTTTACGTTAACATAGATATATAAAATAAGTAGCATTGATTAATATTCAATTATCTGTTTTATCTGTTTTAGCAAACCTCTACGAACAGTATCTCTGAAAACAGTACTATTGAAAATACAGAAAGTAAGTTAAACGTTTATCTACATTTACGTGATATTATTAATAATACTTCTTTATTCTAATAATGATACTACTTAAGTAACTTAATCTAATAATATAATATAAAAGTCTATAAGAGCCAAATGCAAACTTAAGGTGCATCAAATAATCTATACTGTCAATCCAAGAAAGGTCAGTCTAAAAATGGCATGTATTTAAAAAAATTAATACATGATATCTTTTTTAATTTTCTTAATTAACTTTCGCCTGACTTTATTTAATTGACAGTTTCAATTGTTCGATGCATCTTAACCTTATGTTAGTCTTAGTATAAGTTAGTATATGTTTTTTCAAATATTTGTATATTAACTTAATATGTGTATACAAAAGCAGGCATTCTTAAGCTCCAACAGCACTCACTTTTAGTCATCGTATCCTTTATAATTTTGATTTTAGAGATTTTTGCCGAAGGAAACTTTTAATCAGCATCACCTAAACTACAATATTTTCATAATCTCAGCCAATTTGACCGAAGCCACTTTTTTCCTATAAAATGTGCGGGGTCCTTTTAATAAGGAATTATATCACACCGGCTACAACATCGATGACGCTCCATTTGTAAATATAAATAACGTTTTTCTATAACTAACGTCGTTCTTCCTCTTTTTCTTTTTCTTTGCGCAAATTTGACTCAAGATTTATCTATGTCGTCATGCTGGTGGAGACACAGAGTGTTCGGAAAAACTAAGGCCTGTGATGCAATTCTTTAACTCGTTATTGGAGTTAACGACAGTTTCGTTATCGTTGCGCAACTTTTCTACGGTATACAAAAGCTGTGCAACGATAACGAAAGTGTTGTTAACTCCAATAATGAGTTAAAGAATCGCGCCGCTGGGGCTGTATTCCGTACCTGCATATCGACTGTTGTCGATGTCGTTCGCGGCATTGCGCAGGTTTTTCATATAACAAAAAAGCTGCGCAATACTGCTAACGACACCGACAAATATCGGTACGCGAGTACGGAATACAGCCCCTGTGGTGCGATTCTGTAACTCGTTATTGGAGTTAACGACAGTTTCGTTATTGTTGCGCAGCTTTTCTACGATATACAAAAGCTGCGCAACGATAACGAAAGTGTCATTAACTCCAATAACGAGTTACAGAATCGCGGTACTGGTCTACAATACGTGTCGTAAGTTGTAAGCTGTAAGAATTGGCGAATCACAATCGATTATTACAAAAATAATCGGCTATAATTGGTTAGTTCTTACGGCTTACAGCTTACAACACTTCCCAGTAAGCAAAATGCTAGCAGAATGCGCGCAGATTGACGCCAATTTTGATCAGATCTCCACATCAAAACCATAGCCATCTGTGTCCTCATTAGGCTCGTGTTTTGTCGACAGGACCTGTGCGACAGGCCGTGCGAGCAGATTGTCAGCAGAAACCGCGCAGGTCCTGTTGCCAAACTACGCGTAGAGTCTGCGCGCAGAGTTTGCTCAGTTTCTGCTGCCAATCTGCCATCAAATTACTGCAAGTCTTGCGCGGTTTTTGGTACAAATCTGCCATCAAATATCCGACAGCAGGATCTGGCGCATATTTGACCGCAGATTGGCAGCATAATTTAATATGACAGATTCTGCGTTAAATTTGTTGCCTATTTGCCATCAAACTATGATAACAGGCTTTGTTCGAAATCTGCTCGCGCAGGTTTGGCTATCTGGGTAGTTGATTGGAGGCAAGATTATCGTACTACCTAAACGGCTAATCTGATCGAATTCTAAGTGAGCTCAATGGATTCCTTGGGGTTGACTTACATAACAAAACTGTCTTTACTTTTGTCCTACGTGCACTGTAAGTCGAAATATTTTAGTTCAAAGTACGAAATCGTGAAAAACTATCACGTCCGAAATTCGTCGTCAAAATGTCCAGTTCCATCAGACCTGTATAGGTGGCGACTGTGAACACGCTTGTCGCTCAGCTGAGCCCGCGAACATGTCGATTGATGCTTAACCTAATTTTTCTTGACAGTTGGATGTCGCTTATCTTATGTGTATTCTACATGTATTCATACGTTAATTGCAAAAAGTATGAGTTATATTTATTATTATTATCCAAGAAATATTATTCTGTTATTGTTACAGTTGCATTTAAAGTGATTAAATATGTGTATTAAAAAATTACAGACAAAAAATTACTTTTAACCTTCTAACGTAACAGCACTACATAATGGTTACTTATTGTTTATTGATAAACTTGCTATTACCATTACTAATTCTATAAAAACTACTTGTTACCACTCTAGTAATTTAAAGAGTGAATGAGCTTTTAGTGAGTGAAGTAGTGAGTTTGTACCATTAGTGATAGTGAGTAACCACTGCATAGTGTTGTTACGTTATAGAAGTTTGAAAGTTATTTTTTGTCTATAATTATTTAGTAAAGACATTAGTCACTTTAAATGCAACTGTAACAATAACTTAATTATATTTCTTGGTCAATAGCATAATATAATTAAAACTTTTATGATTATAAATGCATGTAGAATACAAATATATGAGGTAAGCTATATCGACCTGTCAAGAACAAGATCTTCAAAACTTGCTATCACCACTACTAATTCTGCAAGAAATACTTGTCACCACTCTGATAATTTGAGGAATATTGTAGGAAGTATTGAGTTGATATCGATGAGATTTTTATCAAGTTTTAAAGATCCTATTCTTGACAGGTTGATGTCGCTTTGTGCACATGTATTCTATGTGCATTTACAAGGTAATCAAAAATTTTAATTATATTTCTTGATTAATAGTATAATATAATTAAAACTTTTATGGTTATAAATGCATCTAGAATATAAATGTATGAGGTAAGCGATATCAACCTGTCAAGAACAAGATCTTCAAAACTTACTATCGCCACTACTAATTCTGCAAGAACTATTTGTCACCACTCTGATAATTTGAGGAATATTATAGGAAGTATTGAATCGATATCAATGAGATTTTTATCAAGTTTTAAAGATTCTGTTCTTAACAGATTGATGTCGCTTACTTTGTGCACATATATTCTATATACATTTACAAGGTAATCACAAGTTTTAATTATATTATATTTCTTGGTTAATATAATATAATTAAAACTTTTATGGTTATAAATGCATGTAGAATACAAATATATGAGGTAAGCGATATCGACCTGTCAAGAACAAGATCTTCAAAACTTGCTATCACCACTACTAATTCTGCAAGAACTACTTGTCACCACTCTGATAATTTGAGGAGTGTTATAGGAAGTATTGAGTTGATATTGATGAGATTTTTATCAAGTTTTGAAGATCCTGTTCTTGACAGGTTAATGTCGCTTACTTTGTGCACATGTATTCTATGTGCATTTACAAGATAATCACCAGTTTTAATATACTATTAATTATATTATACTATTAATCAAAAGTTTTGTGGTTTACTTGTGATGTAGAATATATGTGCAAGAGATGAGCGACATTGAATTTTGAAGAAAAGGATCTTCAAAACTTGGGTTAAACGTTACCAACTCAGTACTATTTTAATAATTTAAATAATGTAAAAACCACTTGTTACCACTCTGGTAATTTAAGCAATAATGAATCTACAGGAGGTTGTGAATTAATGTCGCAAAAAAGTTTTTATGGTCAAAACAAAAAAGGAAAGAAAGCACAACTTAACGTTCTGTAAGATAGGGGATTAAAATAACGCTGTAACATAGACAACTAAAATTGCAGCTTCATATTGTCTCCTAAATACAATATCACAAGACAAAGTGTTTACAGGAAGTTGTCAACGTCGCAAAAAAAATTTATATTATTCGATTGATTAAATCCTATTCTAAATGCCATCGAAAGCATGATTACCACCTAAGCAAAATACAATTTTTTTCTTTCATGTTTCGTTTTTTGTCGAAGCTTAATAATCATTATATTTTCGATGGTGTTTAAAGTAGGATCTATATATACAACAGGAAACTTATACATACAACAGAAAACAGAACATCAAAGAAAAAAAATTATATTTTTTTAAGTGGTAATCATACTTTCGATCAGTGTTAATGTGATAAATCTCTATTCGAAAGAGAGAGACAGAGACTCTCTGTCTCTCTCTTTCGAATAGAGATTGTCGCGCATGCGCGTGAAGCCTCTCCAACATCGGAACACTGATTTCAATGATTAATTGACAACCTCATGTAGACTTGTGATGTTAGAAATTGAACATTTGAATTCACTTGTTTATACTTTCCTGTTATATATGTAAGTCCTATTCTAAACATCATCTAAAGTATGATGATTATTGAGTCTTGACAATTTGTCTGTTATCAATTACAATTACAAAAAGACACGCGCTATGCATATGAGAGCGAAGCGATTTTATATGTAAGATACTTAGATCCATTCTTTTATTTAGGTACGCATCAGTTAATATTTGTCATCTGAAACTTGTCTAATTATTTATAAAATACTCAGATAATTATTTAAAGTTTGATTTAAATGTTTCAGTTAAATGATACATATGTGACATCCATATATTTGTAACAGCGCTTTGATTGAAGAACTGAGTTAACCAATCAAATCGTTCCACTGGGACAAGTGCGTTATGCATCATGCGTTGTGTCGTCCCAATGGGCTGTATTCATAGTCCAGTCTTATATTTAAAATCGTCTTAAGTTCACGTTCATTCATTACTCAAAAACTACTTGTTATCATTCTGATAATTTAAATAATAATGAATTATTATAAAAAGTATTGAGTTGGTAACGTTTTCATCAAGTTTTGAAGTTCCTTTTCTTGACAGTTCGATGATGCGTATCTCATGCATATGTATTCTTAAGTTTAACACAAAAGGTTCAGTTATATTTATTATTATTATCCAAGAAATATAACTCTGTTACTGTTATCGTTGCATTTAAAGTGATTAATATCTGTATTAAAAAATTACAGACAAAAAATTACTTTTAACCTTCTAACGTAACAGCGTTACAAAGTGGTCATTCATTGTTTATTGAAAAACTTGCTATCGCCATTACTAAATCTCTATAAAATCTCTATAAAAACTACTCGTTATCGTTCTGATAATTTAAAGAGTAATGAATTATTATAGAAAATACTGAGTTGGTATTGTTTTTATCAAGTTTTGAAGATCATTATCTTGACTGATCCATGTCAACTCAGTGCTTTCTATAACAATTCATTACTCTCCAAATTATCAAAGTCATAACGAGTAGTTTTTGTAAAATTAGTAATGGTGGTAGCAAATTTTTTAATAAACAGTGAGTGACCACTGTATAGTTTATAGTGCTACTTATGTTAAGTGCTGCTTATGTTAGAAGATAAGTAATTTTTTGGCTGTAATTTTTTAGTACAAATGTTAATCACTTTAAATGTAACGATAACAATAACAGAGTTATATTTCTTGATTAAAAGTAATAAGTATAACTGAACCTTTTGTTGAACTTGAGAACATACTCTAATATATAGAATACATGTGTATGAGATAAGCGATATCAAACTCAAGAAAAGGATTTTCAATATTCTATGAAAATGTTACCAACTCAATACTATTTATAATAATTCAAATGTGTGTAAAAAAGATGTGAAATCCAAAAAAAATTACTTTTAAAAGAAAGAAAAAGAAGCTGCAAGTATACGCGTTCCAGCGTTTGTTCCGCAAATATAGATTTTAAAAAATGTTATAAAAGAATAAGGACCTAGAAAATAATATGGGATGTTATATTTTAAAAATTATTTCATTGCATGGAAAAAATATTCAGGAAAAATTATTAATGCAAGTTTGTACAAAAAGTGTTACTTTTTAATCTTTAAAAAAAAGTAATGAAATAAAAAAGTTATGCCAACTGATAACGCGAAAATATGTTGTGTATGAAAAACGAAGCAACGAAAGCAAATAAAATTAAAAATAATAAAACAATGAAAAATAAAATTAAGATTTAAACAAAAACATTTGGCGTACCTAGGATGCATTAAAACAAAAATTGTAATAGATTATACATTTCAATCTTCTAATAATTGCGTTGGTAGATTTTATAATTATCTAATGGCAATTTATATTTCTAAAAGTTAATATTGAATGTGTTAAGACTATTTATATATTTGACAGTTTATAATATTTGGGTACGCCAAGTGTTTTGTCTAAATCTTAATTTCATTCTCCATTGTTTAATTATTTTTAATTTTATTTGCTTTCGTTGCTTCGTTTTTCATCTACCTCAATTACCACTTTTATTATCTGTACACAAAGATCCTATTTTTGTATAATTATCGGATGCAAATATTAATAAATATCTTGGTTCTTTAGGTACTGTTAATTTGTGGACTATTTATTTGACTATGACGAATTAACAATCAATATGCGTCAACAAAGAGATACATCTTATTGCGATTTGTTATCCAGAATTCGAATTGGTTTACTGAATAAATCTGATTTAGAAATTCTAGAAGATAGAAAAATATTTTTTAAATGCATTTCATTTAAGTCTAGATTAAATGAATTATGTAACTTTATCAATGATTTGCCACCGGACACTGTGTGCTTATTACCTACTTGTCATATGTGCGATGTTCTAAATCTTGCAATGCTAAATCATATATCTTCAAAAGAAATATTATTGATTGCTGAAGATATTATTGAATGTATTCCATATGTAAAAAAGAAAGTATTAAAGTTATTGTCAGATAATGATGATAATAATTCTAAAAAAGCTGGCCTTTCAAAACAAATTATTATTAAGGTCGGAGCAAAAGTTATGGTACGGCGTAATATTGATGCTAGTTTGGATCATGTAAATGGTACAATTGCTACTGTTATTTCAATTGTAGAGGATACGTCAACCAACTATATAGAAAAAATAAACATTTTCTTATCGTCAGGAATAAAATATTTAATTGAAAGAGTAAGCGTTAAGTTTGAGGTAATGGATAGAGCATATGTCATTAGAAAGCAATTTCCATTGTCTTTAAGTTATGGAATTATTATTCATAAAAGTCAAGGACTGAGTCTATAAAATGCTATCATGGATATAGGTAACTTCGTATTTAGTTGTAGCCAAGTTTATGTAGCATTATCACGAGTAACATCTATAGAGGGATTATATTTGATTAACTATGACCCTTCATCAATAAAAGCTTAGTAAAGAAGCTATTATTGAATATAGTCGATTAAGAAAGACATATAAAGCAGAGGCAGCAATGATTACTATTTCAAAAAAGCGTCATCGTAAAATAAAAGATGTCTTATGGACATTGCTAAACGTTTTTTTCTCTGTTCAAGAAACATATAAAGAAACTCCACTCACAGAATGGGTATAAATTGTTTTCAAAATACAGATAAAGTTTCGCATTATGTAAATGCAGTACTGCAATGTTTGTTACATTTAGATGATATTAGAAAACAATTGTTCATTTCTGATAAGCTAAATGTTTTAGGTAAATTAGCAGACTATTTTTCCAGTAATAAAAAACGAGATGCATATGAATTTTTTAAAGTTCTTTGCGCAAAATATGATTACATAAGAAATTTATTGGAGTATAAGATAAATACTATAAGTCGATGTAAATCTTGTAATAATACAAAATGTATTACAAATAATTACACAATTATTTCAATTCCTATTAATGATTTGAAAAAGAAAAGTTATAAGCTTCAAGATTTGATTAATGTTACGTTCTCACATTGGTATCAATCGCTTAATGGATCATATGAACAATGTGCAGGAAACGATATGTTATTTAAAAATGAATTAATATTGACACAAAAAATAATCGTTATACGTATAATATTATTTTCATTACAGGGTGATAAATTGATGAAAATACCTACAATTAATATATGCGCTGTCCCAACAACTAAAGTATTAATAGTTGGCCAATTTTATAAAGGTATGAATGTCATATTTCATCACGGATCAAGTATTGATAATGGTCATTATACAAGTATTTGTAGAAAGTAAAAGAAGGCGCCAAGTACATGCGTCCCAGCGTTTGTTCCGTATAAAAAACACTGATTTTTTAAAAATTGTCTTTAATATTATTTAATACAAATATTATTTAAAACAAAATATTTAATACAAAGAAATAAAGACGAAGATAATAGTTCTCGGATATATAATTAACCGTTCCATATAGAAAATCCCGTAAAGGACTAATTTCTAAAAACAAACTCCAAAAGAATGTTACAAAAAATAAAGACAAAGATAACTATATTATAGAATATTATGAAATGTTATATTTTAACCTGCCAAAAACTGTATCCTTGCATGAAAAGAATGTTCAGGGAAAATTATTAATACGTTTGTACAAAAAAATGTTATTTTTTAATACCTTATAACAAAAATAATGAAATAAAAAAATTGCGCCGATTGGCAATGCAAAAGTATGTTATATAAAACATAACAAACGATGAAGCAAAAAAAACTAATAGAGTAAAAACTAATAGAGTAAAAAGTTTCTAGAATTAAAACATTTGCGTTTTATAACCAAGAATAAAGAAATTATTATATTATACAAAGAATTTAATCTTAAGAAAGTCATATTTATTGACAGTACAAAAAGTATCTACTGACTAAAACTTAAAAAATGCAAAAATTAAAATTAAAAATATAAAATAATTAAAAAAATTGATAAACAATCAAATAATAAATAACAAAAATGAAATAAACAGAATAATAAACATAATAAACATAATAAAAAAATGAAAACTAAAATTAAGATTTAGACAAAAACACTTGGCGTGCCCTTGTATACGTGCTTAGGATGCATCAGAACAAAAGTCCTAATAAATTGTACATTTCAATCTTCTAGTAATCTTCTAGTAATAATATTAACGTTATTTTTATATATACAAGGGCACGCCAAGTGTTTTTGTCTAAATTTCCTTCCTCTCTTTCCATCTCCATATTACCGCTCCGTACCCCATCACCGTCCATACTAACTTGTCGAAAAGCCAAATCCTTCTTCTTCAATCCTTTCGCCATATCCTCTTCCCTATACCCCATACTTCCCTCATCACCACCGCTGCCTTCCTGACCCTCTCCTTAATCTGTGCCTCCTGTCCTCCATTGCTTTGTATCATATATCCTAAATATCTATATTCTTTCACTTCCTCTAACCTCTAGCCCTTCCACCTCCATTCCCTTTTCACCCTTCTACCACCTCCCCTCCTAAATCTCATTACCTTTGTTTTCTCAATATTCAATTCTAACCCCTTTCCTTCTAAATATCCCTCCAGTCATCACCTTTATCAACACCTTTCCCCTGTCCACCGAATCAAATGCCGCTTTCAGGTCCACGAAAATCGCCGTCAACTTGCTATCTTTCCTTCCCAGTTGTCTATTTACCAGATAATTTATCGCGTACCTGGTCCATTGCCCCCATCCCCTTTTTGAAACCTGCCTGACTTCTCGACAGTATCTTTTTCCCTTCCACCTCCTCCCTAAGCCTATCCGCCACTATCGCCGCATACACCTTATACAATGCCGTCATAATCGTTACCCCCCCTTAACTCCGACACCTTTTCCTCTCTTCCTTTCTTCACCACCGGTACTACTACTCCCTCATTCCACTCTTCCGGCCATCCCTCCCCCCTCAAAACCCTCCTACATATCTCCCACGCCCATCTTTCTACCTCCTCTCCTCCATATCTCCATACCTCGCTTGGTATCCCATCCCTTCCCATCGCTTTTCCGTCCTTCATTTTCCCTATGACCCCCTTCACTTCCTCTCTTCCTATCTCCTGCTCCGCATCCTCCTTCCTTCTTCCCCCCTCTCCTATCCTCACCTTCCTCTCTACCCCTCCCAGTATGTCCATAAAATGTTCCTTCCACTCCTCCATCCCGATCTCCTCTTCCTTTCGTTTTTAACAATCACCCACACACCCCCTTCTGTCCTTATTCCTTCTATTTCTCTTTCCATTCTTTCCCTCTTTTTCCTTTTCTTCCTATCACATAACTCCTCGTATTCTTTCTCCTTTTTTCTATACCCTTTCCCGTTCCCCCCCCCCTTCCTGCCCTCCAGCTTCTTAATATTCCTCTTACTTCCCTCTTCTTTCCTCTATATTCTTCATCCCACCACCCCCTTCCACCCACTTTCCTCTCCGCCCTCCCTTCATCCCTGTTTTTCAGCACTCTCCTTATCCTATCATTTACCGCTTCTAATTCCTCCCCTATCCCCCCCTCCCCCACTGTATCCTTCCTAGATTCTTCCTGAACTTCTCTCTTCCTTTCTCGTCCCATTTCCCCCTACTCATTCTCTCTCTCTCTCTCTCTCTCTCTTTCTCTTTCTCTCTCTCTCTCTCTATATATATATATATCCTCCTCCCTCCCTCCCTCCTCTCCTTTTATCCAAACCCCTAAAGAATGATGGTCCGATTCTATTTCCTCTCCCACTTTCATTCTTTCTATTTCCTCTATTACCTCCCCATTTCCCAATATATAATCTATTACCGTCTCTCCTCTTCCTCCAGTGTATGTAAACTCCCCTTCTTCATCCCCTTTCATTCCTACATTCAGTATCGCCCTCCTCTTTCTTCTATTATCTACACCAATCTTTTCCCTTCTTTGTTTATCCTCTTATCCTTTGGTTTTCTTTTACCTCCTTCCACTCTCCAGTTCTCGTTTTCCCTCCATCCTCCTTCCTCTCCCGTTCTCACGTTGAAATCCCCTCCTATAATCGTTCTACTGCCTTCATTCCTTTCTTCCATCCATTTCTTTATCCCTTCCATCTTTCTTTCCAGGTCACTGTTCACATATATCCCTATTATCCTCCATTTCTTCCTTCCTATCCTAATATCACATTTTATACTTCCTTCCTGCTCCTCATCCTGCTCCTCCTCCTCCTCCTCTTCTATCCCCCTCCTTATCCCCATTAGCATGTTTATATTGATTAATATGTTGAATAGATATATAGATATATAAGACTAATACAATAATAGCAGTTATTTTATACTATGCCTCTTATAATAATAATGTATAATATATAATATGTAATATAATAATAATATATAATAATGCATAATAATAATGTATAATAACAATAATGTAATAATGTATAGTTATTACATTTATAACCAATAACATTTATACTACTTTAATTATCACATAAAGACTTTTCTTATAATAATGTAATAATATAAAACATTTCACAGCCGAAAAGTTCACAATTGGTATGATTTTGCCAAATAATTAAACATATTACGATGAGGAAGATCTTTTATGTGGATAGGGCGGTGGCACGGATTTTCTTCTAAGACTATTACTGGATGTACTACTAGTGGTGATGATAGCCTCTTCAGTCTTAGTTCTCGTTTTTCCCCTCGTCCTCATCTCAATTTTCCTTAGCATTTCGGCTTTCCTCATATCTTCGTATGTCTTCCTCTGTGACGAAATGTCTCTACCTCGATCTATGAGTACTAGAAGATGACGAACGATGTCTAGGGGGAATAGCAGATAAGTGAGTTTGTTTATGGGCACTAGGAGCTGACTGATGATGTCCGAGGGGAGTAGGAGATGATTGAGGCTGTCTGGGCTTAATAGTATGTGAGGGACACAGTATCTGAGGGGGTATTTCGGGTAATAATCTTCCTACGGATTGAGTCCTATTTCTCATTTGGTACACTTGTTTAAATGCCCGCCGCGAATCTAGTTCCTCTTCTACCAAATCTCTCATTTTCACTACTTCTTCCGAAGGCATTTCTGAGATCATAATAGCAACATGGGCTAACAATTCTTGCAGGGTTAACATTAACCCTCATTGCGGTATTATATACGAGGGTGGTCCGATAAGTACTTAGCCTATAAAAGAAAAACAAAAATTTTGGAAAAGTGGCGATTTATTTCTCAACATAGTCCCCTTTTAACTCGATACACTTAACCCAGCGATGCTCCAACTTCTTTAACCCGTCTGAAAAATACGTTTTCTCGAGGTCTGCAAAGTAGGCGTCCGTGGCGGCGATGACCTCCTCACTCGACTCAAATTTCTGCCCGGCGAGTGACTTTTTCAAGTTTGGAAACAAAAAGAAGTCGCACGGGGCCAAATCTGGAGAATACGGTGGATGGGGCAGCAGTTCGTAGCCCAATTCGACCAATTTGACCGTGGCGAGGGCGGAGGTGTGAGCCGGTGCGTTTTCATGGTGGAAGAGCACTTTTTTCTTCGTCAAATGGGGCCGTTTTTTCTGCAATTCGGCGTCGAATCGGCCCAATAATTCGGCATAGTACAGCCCTGTGACCGTTTTGCCCTTCTCCAGGTAGTCGATGTAGATCACACCTTGTGAATCCCAGAAAACGGTGGCCATCACCTTTCCGGCCGATAGGACAGTCTTCACCTTCTTCGGAGCATGTTCGCCGAGTGAAGTCCACTGTTTCGACTGTTCCTTGGTCTCTGGTGTGTACCAGTGGATCCATGTTTCGTCGACGGTCACGAAACGACGCAGAAACTCCTTCGGATTGCGCTTAAACAGCGTCAAACACTGCTCTGAAATGGTCTCACGGTTGCGCTTGTTGTCCGGAGTGAGCAAACGCGGCATCCATCGCGCCGACAGCTTTCTCATGCCCAAAATTTCATGCAGGATATGACCCACGCGGTCTTTTGAGATGTCTACTGTCTCAGCTATCTCGCGCACTTTCAATCGGCGGTCTGCCAATACGAGATCGTGGATTTTTGTCATGTTATCCTCCGTGGTAGCCGTTTCCGGGGCACCTGGGCGTGGCTCATTAAAAACCGACGTGCGACCACGTTGAAACTCGTTAAACCAATTTTTGACGGTCGCCATCGAAGGAGAAGAGTCACCGTACACAGCATCCAAGCGCTCTTTGATTTCGCTGCGCGATTTCCCTTCCAAAAACAAGAATCACCGACCGATATTGCTCTTTTTCCATTTTTCTAAAATCCGCGGACACGCCCGCTTCCACACGCGGTCAAAACAAAACTACGAGGTGAAAGGTGAAAGAGAGGTTAGGTAGGATAGGAAGTCGTAGTGTAGGTAAGACCGGAGAGTGAGAAAGAGCTAGAGAGGAAACTATAAGGAGAAAGAAAGAATGAAAGGAGTTGAAAGGAAACTGGAAATGAGGGAAAGAGAGGAAAGAAGAAGGAATGTGATAATAGGGGGATTGAGGGGAGGGGAGAATGAGGCAAGGGAGAAGATGAGGGAGATATTTAAGGACATGGGAATAGTAGCAGAAGTTGAGGAAGTGAGAAAAATAGGAAGGGAGAAAGGGACAGAAGAGGGGAGAAGGATTGTGAAAATAAACAAAATGGAAGGGAAAAATGAGATAATGATGAGAAGAAGAGAACCAAGAGAGAAGGGCGTAAAGATTGATGATGACCTGATATGGAGGGATAGGAAAATGAGATGGAGATTAGAGGAGATAGCGAGGGAGGAAAGGGGAAGAGGGAAAAACGTATGGGTAAAATATGGGAAAATAAGGATAGATGGAAGGTGGTGGAGGTGGAGTGAGGGGGATGACAAACTAAGGGACGAAGAGGGTGGAATATGTGGAGAAAGCCACGCGTAATGCGCGCTTGTAGAGTGCGAGGGTAAGCGAACACGAGTGAGAGAGGGCAGGTGGAAGAGAGGAAGAGATGGAGAGAAAGACAGAGAGATTGTGTGCAAGAGGGTGAGGAAGAGAGTAAGGGAGAGAGAAAGGCAGAGAGGGAGAGAGGGTGAATTGGAGAGAGAGGGCGAGAGGGTGAGAGAGGGAGAGAGAGAGAGACAGAGAGATAGAGCTTAAAATGGTCTTGAATAGAAATGTTAAACGTTGAAATTCTCATTAGTTAGATGGTTATGCGTTACTATGCAGAAAATATTTATTTGTCAAGGAATTTCAAACTGTATGCGCCTAATACATTGTTAGTTGGAGTCGGATATTATTGAACTGAAATGATACACATATTCTACATTATTTTAATTATTACTATTATAGTTCTTTTTTAATTATAGAAGAATGAAACTGCCGAGAGGAGAGGAAAAAAAATTTTAATGAGTTTTATGGACCGATACTAAATATATATGTCGCGATACTACCAGCATACTGGACCGATAGACGGTGTCCTCCTGGAAAATTACCAGGATCAAGAAAGTAATTATAAAGAAGCATATGCAGCAATTTGTCTTTCTTATTGTTTAAAGACTATTTCGGATGAGGACGTGTATATTGAAGATATTGTAAATCCTACGAGAAGAAGATTATGCCGACGGTGTTACGAATTTGATAGACCGTATGATTTTGTTAAATTGACTTCTAAACATACAACAATTTATTGTACAAAGTTCAAAGAAAATATTCATCTTCATTGTTGTAATTGTAGAGTTACAGTTGTAGAGTTACAATTGTAGAGTTACATGTATATATGTTGTGATTCGGCAAACGATTGCCAAGAGTGTATAGAGCAACTATTTAATCTTTATGCATCTTCTATAAGGAGAACGGAACATATTGTAAATATAAAATATTAGAAAATCGTATCGTAAGTAGTCGATATTATGTAGAAAAATTGATGTGTACAAGCCAAAAAGAGTGATGGCCATGACAAGCTATAGGAAAAAGTCGCGCATGCGTACTGAGCAAACGCTGTGGTAGCATCGCGACATATATATTTGGTATCGTTTGGTCATCGCTATGAAAGAAATATGAAGGATATAAGGAATGAAAAAGGCTTGAATATATACGTAGTTTATATGACATCATATATAGTCATATATAGTATATATAATAATAAAATATAATAATAAAACTTATTAATTTATAATATTTTTACATCTGCAGCCAATATATTACATTTGTATAAGCGAACTTACTGAGTGAAGTTCGCTTGGAATTATGCTTGTGCACGTCCGGATGGATATTACAGTAGTGTCTTCTGTACACGCACTCCCCAACAATTCTTATTCCAGCCAGAGTGAAAAGAGGGTGCGCGCGCCACCGCTCTCCCGACGCTCGCGCAGGACTATCTCATTTTTCAGAAAGCAGCAACGCAACAGCATATCGCAATTCCTCCCCGGAGGTGGGAAGACAGCCCTTCGCCGGGAGATCTCTAATTCCCACCTGGTTCAAAAAATCGCCCGCGGGCGGTTGGTCCTCGGACCCACTGTCAGACAGTGGGTCCCTACGGGACCTTGTCCGAACCCAGTAAACACAGAATATAACTGTTATATAACATAGGAGTAACATGTAATATAACATATGTTATACTCTAGTTATATTTCCGGAAGTTATATAATTTGATTTCATAGTTGTAATATAATTCTGTTATATATCTGTTACATTGTTTTGTTATAAGCTAGAGATAACATTATAATAATAATATAACAGTAATATAACATGTTATATAACAGTAATTACGTTCATATTATATTGATGTTATACAACACAACTATTCATGCAATTCATTAAAAGCTGCAAATGCTTTCTATTGCGAATAAGGGTGCATTCCGATAGAGGAAGAAATAGCAAAGCGGAACAGTAACAAATAAAAGAAATAGTGGAAAGCTAATCAATCAGAAATTCCGTTCCGCTTTCTTGTAGATGCTTTAGTTCTATGTTTTTATATATTTTCAATGCCTTCATCGCGCTTAAGCAGATCATATTGCCTATTTATATTGACGTTTATAATACACGTTTATATACATACTGATATCTATATTCCCACAAAAAGTATATCGAATCCACATGGAACGCATTCGTTGCATTCACGGAATGGAATCCACAAAACCACATGGATTTCACGTGGACATAACGTTTCTATTTTCGTGGAGATATCCGCACTTATACTATTTAAACGTTTAAGAACGCTTGGATATTATACAAAACTCACATAGAGAAAAATTTCTTTAGGTTTAATACGAGGGTTGTCCCAAAAGTAATGCACAGCACGCTCTAGCGGGCGTTGTAGGCAGTTGACGTAGACAGTTGATCGAAGCGTCAGCGTGTAGATTGAAGTCTCAAGAGCACGTTGGTATCATATGGTAGTGGGATTCGTTTAAAGGAAAAATGCCAAAAATTCGGAAAGATAACGAGAACAGTCCATCGGGTCGGATTTCAGCAACAGAGCAACGTGCGTATATTCGAATCGAAACAGTGCGCGGTAAAAAAGTGCCCGAAATTCATGCCGCGTTAAAAGAAGCGTGTGGAAGGTTTACTGTGAATCGTAGCACAGTACAGAGGTGACACACGAAGTTTCGTGAAGATCGAACAAGCATCGAAGACGATCCGCGCGCGGGGCGGCCGTCTATTGTAGCAGCTGACAACAAACGCTTCAATCATTGCAACGTTGCTCGACGAAAACCGGAGAATCACAGTAAGAGAAATCGAGGCGGAGACAGGAATCTCGAAAACGAGCGCGCATCGCATTTTAACACAGGTGCTAGGCAAACGAAAGGTGGCGGCGCGGTGGGTACCGCACTTTTTGTCAGCCGAACGGCTGACTTTTATCGACGGACGCAAGACACGAGAAAATTAGGAGTAAGTTTTTATATAACAATAATATTACAGTTATATAACTGTAATATTATTGTTATATAGCTATATAACATTTTAGTAACATATTACAACATTTTAGTAATATTTCTGTTATATAACAGCAACTTTCTATGAGTGGGAAGTTACAACTAACATGTATTAGGTGTATAACTTTGCTTCCGCCGTTTTTTTTTCCGAAATTCGAGGCTTTATTGTAAAAAACTGGTTATACATTTATGATTCAAAGTATTGTCCATCGCTGGCCACTACTTTCTTCCATCTTTCGGGCAGCGTACGAATCCCGTGTTGAAAAAACTGGTCATCTTTTGAAACGATCTACGAATCGACCCAATTTCTTACTTCTTCATAAGACCGGAAGTGCTGGTCAACCAGGCCGTGTGCCATTGATCGAAACAAGTAATAGTCAGAGGGAGCAACGTCTGGAGAATACGGCGGGTGAGGTAGGACTTCCCATTTCAACGTTTCCAAGTATGTCTTGACCACTTTCGCAACATGGAGTCGAGCATTGTCATGCTGCAAAATCACTTTATCGTGTCTCTCGTTGTATTGCGGCCGTTTGTCTTTCAATGCTCGGCTCAAACGCATTAATTGCGTTCGATAACGATCGCCTGTGATTGGCTCAGTCGGTTTAACAGCTCATAATACACTACGCCGAGCTAGTCCCGTTGGAGCTGTGAATATTCGGTTTGGCCGTCGACATGGAAGCATGGCCGGGATATGCCCATGATTTTCTGCGCTTGGGGTTATCGTAATGAACCCATTTTTCGTCCCCAGTCACAATGCGATGCAGAAATCCCTTCCGTCTTTGCCTTTCGAGCAACTGTTCACAAGCAAATAAACGCCGTTCAACATCTCTCAGTTTCAACTCGTACGGCACCCAATTTCCTTGCTTCTGAATCATTCCCATGTCTTTTGAAATTACTTGTCGAGTAACTCCCAATGATCGTGCCAATTCTTCTTGACTTTGACACGAGTTTTCATTAAGTAATGCCTCCAATTCTGTATCTTCGAAAACCTTCTTTCTTCCACCGCTATGCCGGTCTTCGACGTGAAAATCACCGTTCTTGAAGCGTTGAAACCACTCACGACACGTTCTTTCACTAATAGCGGCCTCACCATAAGTATTTGAGAGCATTCGATGAGCCTCAGCCGCAGATTTCTTCATATTGAAGCAGAAAATTAAAACCTCCCGCAAATGACGAGAATTTGGCTCGTAAACTGACATTTTCAATCGAAAATAACTTTATGATGCAGACACAAATCGACTAATGTTTCTATGGGGTTATATTGACAGATGCCCAAGTTTATTGCATGACGTCTATGATCTATTTATTTCGACCACTACTTACTGCTAAAGCCATCTATAGGTAAACGGCGGAAGCACGGCGGAAGCAACGGCGGAAAGTTGTACACCTAATAGGAAAAATTTACCAAACTTCAAATCGTCATAACTTGATAAATAATAAAGACACAAAGTTCTTAAAAAATGAAAATAAAGCTTGGAATCTTTGATTAAAGAATCAACTTATTTTAATATAGCGAAAATATAGAGAACAATTTTTTGAAAATGGTGGATGACAAAGTGCGAGCATGCGAAATTGAAAAATATTTGTCCGAGTTTGCCACGACACATGGCGAGAGTCAAGTGTCGTAACGCAATCGAATAAAAAGCATGTGATAGTACAAAGTCTTCTCTTTAAAATGCTTTCTCAATCGTTTCGATACAATAATTTGTCGCTGAATAATTCGCATTTAAAGTAAAACACTGTTTTTTTCTTCTTGCGTCCTCAGCCTCGTCCGCCTGGGCGATGAAAACTGGCTTGAGGCAGTCCGTTGATACTGCCCTCTCGCTGTCGTTGACCCGGATGATGAAGGTGCGCTCGTTGACTCTCCTCAGGACCTCGTGGGGCCTTGTGTAGGGCGATTCCAGAGGCCTGCGAACGTGGTCGACCCTCTTGAACACGTGGGAGCACGTGTCCAAGTTCTTGAACCTGAAAGCCCTGGGCGTCACATGATGCGCTGCTGCCATCGGTCTGATGTCATGGATCAGGCGCCGAAATCCCGTCAAGAAGGCGCGTGTGTCGGCTGGCTGGTTCTGGGAGACAAAGAACTCTCCTGTGATGCGCAACGCCGTGCCGTACAGCATCTCCGCCGGCGACGTATGCAGGTCCTGCTCGACGCAGGTGCGGAGGCCCAGAAGGACTGTGCAGGGCAGCAGGTCCGGCCAGGGAGACTGCAGGCTGCACATTAATGCCGCCTTGATGGACCGGTGCAACCGTTCTACCATCCCGTTAGACTGCGGATGATAAGGAGTAGTCCGTATGCGTTTGGCGCCGACCAATTGCACCAGGGTAAAAAACAGCGCCGACTCGAACTGGGTGCCCTAATCAGAAGTAATGGTCAGCGGCGTCCCGTACTGGTAGATCCAATGAGAGTAGAAGGCCGTGGCCACGGTGTCCGCCTGCATGTCTCGCAACGGAACAACAATTGGCCACCGAGAGAACCGGTCGATCACTGTAAGGCAGTGCCACCCTGCAACCAGCGGCAATTTGATAATGTCCACGTGGACGTGATCGAACCTGTTATCGGGCGTGTTGAAGCTTCCCAAAGCAGAGTGGTTGTGCCGATGCACTTTTGCACGCTGGCACGGCTGACACTCCCGGGCCCAGCGAGCGGTGTCTTTCTTGATGCCCGGCCAGAAGAAGCGCTGTGCTGCTTCCCGTACTGTGACGCGGTCGCTGGGATGAGAGAGTCCGTGCACGACGTCGAAAGCTCGGCGTCGTAGAAAGGCTGGCACGTACGGCTTGACCCGGCCGTCCGCAACGCTGTAGAAAATCTCGCGGCCCTCGATGTTGAGGCGTTATAACGAGACCGCATCGTTGTCGCGAAGATGAGGCAGCTCATCGTCGTCGTCCTGGGCTTCCCCGATGATGGCAAAGTCCAGCGAGGTCGGCATGTTGATTTCGCAAGCCCGCGAGAGTGCATCGGCAACGACGTTTTCCTGCCCTTTTACGTGCTCGAAGGTCAGTTGGAATTGCAGAATGAAATCCAATTGCCCCTGCTGCTGGGGCGACGCCTTGTCGGATCGTTGCTGTGGAGTAAAAACCAGGGACCGATGGTCGGTACGCACTTTGAACTGGCGACCCTCGAGAATTCGCTGAAAGAACTTGATGGCTGCGAAGATTGCTAGCAGCTCTCTGTCGTACATGCTATATCGTTGTTCGATATAGCATGTACGACATCGCTGCATGTACGATATCGCTGAACTTCCTAGAAAAGAAGCCGATCGGTCGCCAAGCGCCATCCTCGTGCTGTTCCAGAGCAGCACCGATGGCGGTGTCGGAGGCATCGGTAGTCAGCGTCAGCGGTGCTGAGTGCTGCAGAAAGGCGGGTGCGACGGCAGCGACGATGTTGCCTCGGCAAACTTCGAATGCTTTCTTCGATTCTTCCGTCTACGGCACCTCGGATTTGTCTTTTCTCTTAGCCCCCTTAAGGAACTCGTGAAAGGGTGCTTGGAGTTGCGCAGCTCTCGGTATGCAACGCCGATAGAAGTTAAGCATCCCGAGAAATCTGCAGAGGTTGGCCACCGTCTGAGGTAGCTGCCACTACCTCGGACGGTGGCGGAAGTTTGCCGGCGCCTAGAAAATAGCGTCGCAAATTTTTAGCGCCCAACGTGGAGCCCGATCGAGGGTCGAGTACGTGATAGCCAATTTCCGCTCTCCCGCGGGAAGAGAGAAAAATTTTAAGAACAAAGGTAACCGAGAACGCAGCGAATATCGGGACGTTATGATTTTTTTTAGTGAAGATATGTCTCGCGCAGCTTCTCGTTTTTCGTGTTTTCGGTATTTTTTTGGTGAATCTATTTCTCGCGCGACTTACCGGTCTTCCTTGTTTTCGGCTTTTCTTTTGTTTTTTTCTTGTTTCTTTGTGCGATCACGTTCCGCTCAAGGTATCGCGACTGCTCTTACTGTTGGTGGTGTCCCGTTTTGTCGATTATTATTAGTGACAAAATTTTTTTGGGAGATCGTTTGTATTGGTGATCGGATTTTTTGGGACATCTTTCTTAGACAATAACGGCGATTACCATTATAAGGGCCACATTTGTCGCCTCCACACCAAAAATAATTTCTTTTGCTTTTTTTTTTGCGAATTTCTTTCGGAGCGCACATTTTTCCGCTTCTGTTTCGTTCGTAGTGAAAATATCGAGGAACAATGCCGGAAGACGCGAATCGCAAGGCGTGGGTCTATGAGCTGTCGCTCGAACAGCTGCGAGACCAGGCGACCGCGCGCGGTATTAACGCGACGGGCAATACGGCGACGCTCCGCGCGCACTTGCTCCGATACGAGCGAGCAGGGACGCAGGGGGTCGCCTCCGCCTCCGTCACCGGCGAAGGAGACGATGCGTCCGCCGCTTTCGGGAGATGACGTCGACGGGAAGTTCGAGAATCCGGAGTTCGTAGAGGGAACGATCCTCGAGCCGGGGAGAACGGCTCCCGATACGTTAAAGGTACCGACCGCGCGGATGTCGACGCCGATTCGGGGTGTACCGCCGCCGTCGTTCCCGCTACCGCCAAGGAAATACCGCCCCTGTATGTACCGCAAGCGTTTCCGCGACTGCAGACCAGGGTAACGGAAACACGCCTGACCGATCGCGTTATGACAGCCGGCGACGTATATAACATCATGCGTCGCTGGAATATTAGTTTTTCCGGGACGCGGAGTATCGACATCGAAACGTTCCTCCTGCGAATCGAGGAGGGGCGTGAAGTCACATCGGTCTCGGACGAGGACCTCTTCAATGCTTACCGTTTTTTTTGACCGGTATCGCGTTGCAGTGATACCGAATTAAGAGGTCTTGTTGAGGTTCGTGACGCGATTTCGAGGGAGCGATACGTGCGCGATTCGGCGACTCCGACTTCCAATTCGACGTCGGACAATTCCTGCAGCGACTCGGGGTCGAGCAGTGAGAAAGCAAGGCTGTATTTGGTTTCATCGCTGCGAACCCGTAAGGCCTGGAACACGGCCTCGACCTGCAGGAACCAAAGCTCTGGGTTGCTTTTCCAGAAGGGCGGAAAGCGGCAGTTCTGGACCGAGTCGACCGACTCGGTAATTCGTGACGACGGGCGAACGGCAGAAGAATGATGCGGTAGATCCCCCATCGGGAGGGTAGCTCCGCTCGCCTCCAAGTCCATGTTCTCGTCGTCGCAATGAGTCGACGGCGGTGAACGCATGGTCCCGCACTGTTCGGACACTCACGACGGCCGCGAGGCACCCGCGGCCGCTAAGCACACGCGCGAGGGAAGACACGCACTCGCGCGAGCAAGCACTGCTCGAATCTCACGACGCACCTGCACTGCGGTCGGAATCACTGGCTCGCTCACCTAACGTTGGAAGCGCTAGCTCGCTTAGACTACCCTCGGGGTCACTAATTCTCTTGTGAGGGTCACCACTTCTCCCAGGCAGCGGCCTTTCTCCCACAAGGGAGATAGGTTAGGGAACACGACACTCGTGCCCTTGGCGCGACTTGTAAGTCTAGCTGCGTCAAGCGGGTCATCACCCCGCGTAGGGACACAATCAACGAGCAAGCGATTCACCAAAATCAATCTTTATTACCACCCCTTGCTGGGGCACGCTTGAACACAGAAAACGAACTTACAAGCTAGCGCGGACAGCCGGTCGTAGACCGGTCGGCGGAGAAAAGCTATGCGCGATGTGCAAGGGCACGGGCGGCGCGCGATCGCGCCGACAGCTCCCAATTATACACAAGAGAAAGAAACGCGCGCGACGACGGTTCCGCTCGCTACGGGGAAAACGAGCGCGCACGAAGAAAGCACGTGCTCGCGGTGGCGCGGGACGGGGCAGCCAGATTCCCGGTGCAATCCTGAAACACGCGTAAATACTGCGCACGTGAACGTTGCGTGTCAGCGGTACCCGAAAACAAAACAGCCGCGACGCGTGATCACGCGAAAGCGCGCGTGTCCTCGACGGCGCGGCACGCGGCGCCTGCGTGACCGGCTTGATCGGCGGCGATCCAATGCAAAGGGCGCGAACGGCGAAAATGCACGCGGAGAAAAATCGCACTCGCGAGGTGCTCGCCCGCGACGAGCGTGGGGCGAGAGGCGGAACGCACGCGAGGAAAGACCGCACTCGCAAGGTGCTCGCCCGCAACGGGGCGCGGGGCGAGAGACGGAACGCACGCGGAAAAAGACCGCACTCGCGAGGTGCTCGCCCGCGACGGGGCGCGAGACGAGAGGCGGAAACGCACGCGGAGAAAGTACCTGCCGTCGCGCAGCGGTGCGACGCTCGGAGTAGCCTTCCTCGTGCCCCTGAGTCCTTGAACAAGGGCAGCGGAGCAGCTCGTGAGTAACGGCTCGCAGGGGCCGAAGGGCCGGCACACGGCGATGTCCATTCGGTCCCGGATGAGGCGACGGCACTGCTCGACGGCGTCGTAGTCGCGCGTAGCCGCGCACTTCTCCGCACTCGAAGGTCCGGCGAAAAACGTAAATGAAAATGAAAAAGAATCGAGAGCCGCGACGTGCAGAACGCACACGAGGTCTGTCCGGCGGCGTCTCTCGATGTCGACTTCTAACACGTGCGTGCTCGGCACGTGGTGACGAACTAAAACAAAACGGAATTAGAAGAGCGCCCTCGGCTGAAGCGTTTGCTTCCGACGGCTTGGCTGCGGGTCACCTGGCTATGCGACAGATGGCGGGAAAGGCTCGACTGCCATAGACACAACATAGACATAGATACAAAGTTACAATAAGCTAAATTACTTCAGGATGTTTTTGGAGCGACGTACGTCAGGACTCGGGGTCCAGATTTCAGTTATGCGGCTCCGGGACCCCGGATAAAGTCCTTTCGCAGTGCCATCCAAGGAGGTTTTAGCCGGTAGGAGTCCAACATAACCTTAGGCCCTTCCCCGGGGGTCTGATGTATCAATGATGGATTTCCTCCACCCCAAAAATAGGGATGTTTTGGAGATGGGTTATGGAGGAAGGCCGACGGAGAAGGCGGCGCGAGCCTCTGCAAGTCCGAGCGAAGAGAAGGCGGCAGCGGAAAGCCGCAGGTCAGGAGGGCCGACGGAGAAGGCGGCGGGAGCCGCTGCAGGTCAGGGCGTCTGGAGAGGAGGCCGAGGACGAAGTCGAGGAAGCGTCGGCCGCCGACGTCGACCAGGCGACCGAAGTTCGCCAAGAAGTCGGCTCCCAGGATTGCGGTCTTGACGTCGGCGACGATGAAACGCCACTCGAAATCGCGGCGCAGCGATAAATTGAGAACCATGGTGTGGGTTCCGTATGTAGCGATCGGTGAGGCATTAGCAGCAAGCAGCGTAAGCTTCTAAAGAGCGAGTCGGCCTTTGACTCACGTTTTTGGCAGCAAGGAGACGACGGAGCCGGAGTCCACCAGAAACTTGAAACTGGTCACTCTCTCGAAGACGTGCAGCCGATTCTCCGGAAAGGGCGCTCCGCGCTCGGCGGCTGGTCCGGCGCGAGCGCGACTAGTTTCTCGGCGACGAGGCTGCACCACGGAAGGTACACGGCATAATACAGCGCTGGGCATCAGTTCCCCAGCGACGGTGGTGGTAGCACCACCCTGGCCGCTGTCCTACGGACGGCGACCGAGCGCGCGGCTTCGGGACGCCCTCGCGACGAGGAACGTGAGGCCTCGTGAGAAATCATTGTGTCCAGCCGGAGAAGTACGTCGTGTTGGGATGAAGTGAGCTGTGCAAGCGCCTGTCGGATGGCCGACAGCTCAGCGGCGACGTCAGGTTGAGGCGGTGACTGCGGTGTCCGAGGTGACGAGCACGAAGCGCAAACATTTGGTGAGGCGTGTGTTTCTGTAATTGAGAAACCAGGCCCGCTTCCCAATAGCTCATCTGCGGCGGCAGCCAGTTCTTCCAGGTCGTGCGATTTGAGGACCTTAAGGATGCGCTGCATTCCGACAGGTAGAAGGTCCAACCATTTGACCCGCACAACGTCGTCGGAGACTCTGCTACCGGCCAACGTGCGCATTTGGCGCAGGAGCTGTGAAGGCTTCCGGTCGCCTAGTTCAAGCTGAGTGAGAAGGCGGAGCAATTGGCGATCCGTCGAGTCCGAGAAACGGCTCAGGATCGTGGCCTTTAAATGATCATATTTCCCGTCGGAAGGCGGTGACCTGATGACGTCGGACAATTCCTGCAGCGTGTAGGGGTCGAGCAGTGAGACAGCGAGGCTGTATTTGGTTTCATCTGTACGAACCCGTAAGGCCTGGAACACGGCCTCGACCTGCAGGAACCAGAGCTCTGGGTTGCTTTTCCAGAAGGGCGGCCAGCGGCAGTTCTGGACCGAGACGACCGACTCGGTAGTGAGTGACGACGGACGAACGGCAGAAGCATGATACGGTGGATCCCCCGTCGGGAGGGCAGCTCCGCTCGCATCCAGGTCCATGTTCTCGTCGTCGCAACGAGTCGACGGCGGTGAACGCATGGTCCCGCACTGTTCGGACACTCACGACGGCCGCGAGGCACCCGCGACCGCTAAGCACACGCGCGAGGGAAGACACGCACTCGCGCGAGCAAGCACTGCTCGAATCTCACGACGCACCTGCACTGCGGTCGGAATCACTGGTTCGCTCACCTAACGTTGGAAGCGCTAGCTTGCTTAGATCCTCGGTGTCACCAATTCTCTTGTGGGTGTCACCTCTTCTCCCAGGCAGCGGCTCTTCCCCCACATGGGAGATGGGATAGGGAACAGCCGCACAGTGGTCGAAATCTGAAAGAAGCTGGCCAAAAGTCTTGGTATAAATATTTAGTATTCTATGTGCTTAGTATTTTAAGATTCTTAAAAACAATCAAGGAATAAGATTTTGAGTCTTTTTGTACTTAATTAATATGTTTTAAGTCATGCAAAAGCGTTAAAGTCAACTCAAATACGATGCGTTCTTTGCTGACAAAATAGCGACATTCTTTGTGAAGCTATTGTTAAGGAATGATATTGTTGCGTCCGTCTCGTGTGTAGCGGGTCCGCGAAATGAATTGACATAGGATTAGAGGAAAGAAGAACTCCGCTTTACTTCCAATATGTACAGACTCACTAATATCCTCTCGTCTTAATAATATTAAAAAGAAACATCTAGATCACGTCTGCTCGCGGCGTCGGCTTGTGACAGACTAAGCTGCTGTTGTTTTTCAACAAACTCTCGTTGTCTAGACAAACATCCTTCAACCGTCAAAATCCATATGCCTAAGGCTCGCGGACAACGGACGCTGCTACATTCCTTGCGGCTCGTACACAGCAATGTGTTATATAATAGAAATATCACCATTATATATTTAAAAAATCTTTTGTTACTCTTTTATATGAGCCTATACTCTGTTCCATATTTTATTTATTAGATGAACAGCAGAGCTTTTAATATAACACATCGAAACAAAATTTTTTCGTAACAAATCTTAAATTTGCATAGCGATTAACGTGGATTTACGCGATTCGATTAAATGGAAAAACTGCCTCTATTCATTCCAAATATAATACAAAAAACGTAAACTGCGACAATCTGCGACAAATATCAGATTTTGTGCAATAGATAGGACAGAAACAGTTACTCTTATTTTTTAATACCTTGAAACGTTTGGTGAAGAGACAATTGAAAACCGCAACCGTGATATGTTTCTTCAACAAAAGTTTCGTGATATTTGTTTGACATGTCGATGTCGTTGTGCATTTCTACAATTACAGTCATTGATTAAATATATAAAAAGGAGCTATAGTAAAAATGATATTCAAGCTAACAAGACATCAGTTATTCGAAGCCATCACTGATGGAGCCATTAATTCTGATCAACGCGAAGGACTTGGTGAATTCGTTCGCAAATTTCTTGAAGTCTATATCCTAACCAAAGATCAAGAAAAAAAGGGCGGTGAACAGCCGCAGGTCAGAAGCGCCGACGAAGGAGGAGGCAGGAGCTGCTGAAGATCTGGGCGTCGGGAAGAAGGCGGCAGAAAACCGCAGGTCAGGAACGCTAATAGAAGAGACGGCGGTAGGCGCGGGAATGCCAGATATCTCTCACCGTGTGAATGAAATGTGAATGCTCCTCAAGAGCCCCGAAGACCAAATAAATAATAAAAAACAAAGCAGGGGCAACACTCTCAAGCGAAAAAATTAGACAAGGAAAACGAAGAAAGAAAAAAGCGAAAGCCTGTTGATGCCTGCGTAACAAAGCAACCAGCCATGCTCGCCTTCCAACTTCACGCCGTCACCTCTTTGCTGCGAGAGCGTTGCCGTGGTTCCGAATGAGGCACCTTGATGAACTGATCATTAGCTGATCCCTTGCGCGACTCTATGTCACGCGATTTTGAAACATTTCTGCCCGCCTTCAGGAACGGAGTTTCCGACTTTGTTACCGTAGGTAACATATACAGATTTGTAATAGGCCATTTGAGAATGGTGGTTGATGTTCGAACAGTTACTACCCGAGTGAGACCTTCCTACCCAGGGTGAAGCTCTTGAACTCGAGCTAGGGGCCATTTAGTAGGAGGATAACGTTCGTCAATTATCAGCACTAGAGTTCCTTTCATAATTTGATTCGAGGAATAACGCTCGATCGTCAGCACTAGAGTTCCTTTCTTAATTTGATTCGAGGAATGTCACTTTGAAATTGAATGATAACGCTGAAAGCATCCAGCAGACTATCGAGACCAAAAGTATTCCAGCTTCTGACGAGGAAGTTGCCAGCGAGATAATCGGGTGACAGGAATATTTTGTAAATTAGGCTCGGGGATCGTCTTTAGCGTTTCTCCGACCAGAAAATGTCCGACCAGAGAATTGATTGAACCTTTACACCTAGGCGGCGTATGATAACAAGTGAGACGAGGTACGGAAAGTCTGCGAAAAGAGCGCGAACGTGCCTCTTGCGCGTAAGTGCAGTCGCAGCTCCGCTCTCCGTGGCAATTTCTCGGATTAATAATATGAGCTCCGAATATAGGCAGCAACGAACTCGTTCTGAAACGCGGTTCTAGCAGCTGACTGAGAAAAAGCGCGATTGACCCGAAAAGTGAAGCGAAAATTCGTCTCAACTCCGCTGGGTACACGGTGGCTAGAAGTGATTGGTTTGACTTCGCGGCACCTCGTCCGTTTCTTTTATATGGAGATGATGTGAGTCGCGAAGACGAGCGTTAGTCACGCGCGTGTAGCATATGCCCGATACGTGCTACGTAAACAGAGGCATGCTCGCGGAAATTTCTCGATTCTTTGTCGCTGAGCTCCGCAATGCCTAGTCGATAGAATTTGTGTTTAAAGCAATTTAGGCTTTTAACTGATGCGCGAACATTCCACCCGCCTTGAAACGGCGGTTTCAACTGAGATCTTTCCACGCGCCGATTAAGGCTGTGCGCAATCGATTGGGAGCGCACAAAGCTTTATAATGGGGCGCGTAAATTCTGAGCTAGCCGTCCGGATGGTCACGTCTCGCATTAATCGGTCGGCGCCGGGGTGGCACTGCGTAACGCGACCCAGACCCCATTTACACGGGGGGAGAGCTGTATTTTTGAGCAGGACTAGCTGTCCGACTCTGATCGCGGGCTTGACCTGCCACCACTTATTTCGCTGTTGAAGCGAGTTAACATAATCGGCGTACCAGAGTTGTCAAAAGCGCTCCGTTAAATGGCAAATGAACTGCCACCGAGTCAGCCGCTGCTCATTCAGGTTTAGCAGTGAGAGCTCCGGATTTGTCGTAAGCGCGGATCCGATTAGGAAGTAGCCGGGAGTAAGGGGATCGCAATCGTCGAGCGCGTCGGATAGTGGCACGATCGACCGTGCCTTTAACCTAGGCATGTTTCTCTTCGGCAAAGAAGAGTAGTGAATTCTTCGAAAGTGAGAATGTGATTTGTAAGCGAGCGAGGTACGTGATGTTTTATGCTCTTTATGCCGGCCTCCCAAAGTCCGCCGAAATGCGGAGCTGAAGGGGGTATAACTTCCACGCAATGCCACCGGTAGTCGTGCGATTTTAGAAATTTGGATCGCGAAGCGCGGCACGATACGCAGAAGCGAGCTCCCTTTCAGCCCTGACGAAGTTTGTTTCGTTGTCGGAGTACATGGTGGCGGGGAAACCGCGACTCGCGGAGAAGCGAGCGAAAATATTTGAAAGGGATTGAGCCGAGCAATCCGCGACAAGCTCGAGATGTATCGCGCGCGTTGCCAGACAGACAAAGAGCGCAATATATGCTTTGCGCGAGACGATTCCGCGCCCAGCGGAAGCGCGAATAAAATCCGGCCCAGCATAATCTAGCACGCAATGAATAAAACTGCACGTCAGGACGGACATTCTTTCTCTCGGCAAATCGCTCATTAGCTGAGTAGGTATCGCGACGCGGTCCCGAACGAGGCATCTTGTGCGAATTATCCAAAAACCGCGCCAGAGTATGCTCAACGTGAGCTTAGAGGTTCCAATCCTATCTTTGTGAAGTTAGCCCCACCTTTCAAAAATTTGAAAAAGTTGAACAGTTCTGATTGCCCCACAAAGAGTTCTAGAGTTCTCTATCAATAAAAAAAAGAGTTCCGTTGATTACGTAAAACCGTTGGGCAAAACACGAAATAAAGTTATGGGAGGGCCAACTTCACAATTGTGTAAATTTAAAACGCCATAACTTTTCTACCTTCAGCACTTTGACGCTTAAGGAAAATCGATAGAACTCTTCGGGGGTGTTCGCAATGTAAACGCACTTTTTAAAGAAGAAGTAAAGGGAGGTGATTAACTGCCGTCACGTTAAACAAAACAGTAATTTAATAAACAAAAGTTTAACTAGCACCCGACCGATATTCCACCGAAGAGCGCTCTACTAGAAATGGTACAAGAAGTATCGCCGAAAGTCGAGGAAGAAGTGACAATTTCGTCTTCTCTAGCCTTCGATGTCTTATCTCACTGATTCCCGATCGACACGGGAATCAGGCCCATGTATAAGAAATCGCGATTATGTCGAGACAATATACACTCAGACTTAATGTTCGCGGTTTTTCGACACATCATCACATAATGTCGAAGACAAGGTCTAGGTTTAGATTCTAAGCGAAGTTGTAATAACACATTAAAGATTATAGCGCCCCGATATACACAATTTTAGAAAGCGGCCGAAATCGAGATTCGTTACGAACCAAAAAAAAGAAAGAAAAAAAAAGAAAAAAACAAAAAAAAGAAAGAAAGAAAAGAAAAAAAAAGAAAAAAGGGGTTACAAGAACTCTAACAAAATTGACCGATTTTTGAAAAAAAATTTGTACAAGAGAAAATTTTTTTAGAAATTTGGCATCTGTGATACTTCGATGAGCTAGAACTCTTTCATTTTTGCTCGAATCGATTTAAGTCATGAGGAAAACCTATAGAACTCTTTCGGGGGCTACCAGAACTCTAAAGAAATTGACCGATTTTCGAAAAAAAATTTTCTCTTAAAAAACTCTGCATCTGCGATACTTTGATGAGCTGGAGCTTTTTCATTTTTGCTCGAATCGATTCATGTCATAAGGAAAACCTATTGTAGTCTTCAGGGGGCTACCAGAACTCTGAAGAAGTTCACCGATTTTCGAAAAAAATTTTTCTCCTAGTTGGACAAAAAATTCGGCATCGACGAGACTTTGATGAGCTGGAAATCTTTCATTTTTGCTCGAATCGATTCAAGTCATAAGGAAAATCGATAGAACTCTTCGGGGATGTTCGCAATGTATACGCACTTTTTAAAGAAGAAGTAAAGGGAGGTGATTAACTGCCGTCACGTTAAACAAAACAGTAATTTAATAAACAAAAGTTTAACTAGCACCCGACCGATATTCCACCGAAGAGCGCTCTTACAAGAAGTGGTACAAGAAGTATCGCCGAAAGTCGAGGAAGAAGTGACAATTTCATCTTCTCTAGCCTTCGATATCTTATCTCACTGATTCCTGATCGACACGGGAATCAGGCCCGTGTATAAGAAATCGCGATTATGTCGAGACAATATACACTCAGACTTAATGTTCGCGGTTTTTCTACACATCATCACATATCAACACATAATGTCGAAGACAAGGTCTAGGTTTAGATTCTAAGCGAAGTTGTAATAACACATTAAAGATTATAGAGTCCCGATATACACAATTTTAGAAAGCGGCCGAAATCGAGATTCGTTACGAATCAAAAAAAAGAAAGAAAAAAAAAAGAAAGAAAAAAAGAAAGAAAAAAGAAAAAAACAAAAAAGAAAGAAAAAAAAGAAAAAAAAACAAAAAAGGTGTTACAGGGGGGTTACAAAAACTCTAAAGAAATTGACCGATTTTTGAAAAAAAATTTATACAAGAGAAAATTTTTTTATAAATTCGGCATCTGCAATACTTCGATGAGCTAGAACTCTTTCATTTTTGCTCGAATCGATTTAAGTCATGAGGAAAACCTATAGAACTCTTTCGGGGGCTACCAGAACTCTAAAGAAATTGACCGATTTTCAAAAAAAAATTTTCTCTTAGAAAATTCTGCATCTGCGATATTTTGATGAGCTGGAACTCTTTCATTTTTGCTCGAATCGATTTAAGTCATAAGGCGAACCTATTGTAGTCTTCGGGGGCTACCAGAACTCTGAAGAAGTTCCGATTTTCGAAAAAAAATTTTCTTGTACTTGGAAATTCGGCATCTGCGATGCCGCCATCGGCGAGTGACCAAAAAGTCCGGACCGTTGAATTAAAGCGAGTGAGCTATGAAATCGCTAGGCGCTATGCCTCTAGAGGCGCAATCAGCAGGATTGCACTTCCCCGGCACATGGCGCCACTCAGCATCAGGGAGGAGAGCCTGGAGATCTCCGCCACTCTGTTGCCTACGAAGGTGGTCCAGTTCCGTGGTTGACCTCGGATCCAACTCAAGGCCACTGTTGAGCCTATAAGGCCTATAAATGGCCACAGCGTGAGAAGCAAGTAGCGCGGCGGTGCACAGCTCCAGCCTCGGCAAGGACACCTGTCGGAGGGGAGCCACTCTCGTCCTGGCACACAGCAACGAGACCTTGACGTCGCCAGCCAAGGAAGTCCTCAAATAGAGCACTGCGGCGTAAGCCAGCTCAAAGGCGTCGGCGAATCCGTGGAGCTCCGCTTCGCACCCCGGGCGGTCGAGCCCGTTCCAGCGCGGCACACTCATTTGCCGCAGGAGGGGGAGCTCATAATAAAAAGCCGTTCAAACGTTGACATCCTCGTCCGGCAAAGGGGAGTCCCAACCAAGATGTCGGCACCAGGTTGCCTGTATTAGGCACTTCGCTCGTATAGTAACGAGCGCCATCCAACCCAACGGATTAAAAAGCTGGGCTGCTTGAGAAAGAATACCCCGCCTTGTAGTGGCGCTCTTCCCCAACGGGCGGATGGAGAGCGCGAATTCGTCGACGAGCGGCCTCTACGTTAGTCCGACGATGGCGTGGTTGGAATCTCACGTAAGCAGCTCGAACTGCTCACCGTCAGCTCGATGAGTGACTGGGACACCAGAAGAAGTTCGCTATTGGCGATCCACTTCCTCAACGGGAAGTCTCCTGCTCAACAAACACTCTCAAGCTGTTGCCGCAGGAAAGAGCAGTTGGAATCGACGGGGCACCGGTGAGGATATCGTCCATGTAGACATCCTCTCGCAGCACGCGAGCCCCAAGCGGAAACCTCTCTTCTTCGTCATTAGCCAGCTGTTTTAATGTGCGGATAGCGAGAAATGGCGCAGAAGCAAGGCCGCAAGTAATGGTGTGCAACCGATATTCCTTCACCTCACCATCGGCACGCCACAAAATCCTCTGAAGATCGCGATCGTCTGGATGCAGCAGAATTTGACGATACATTTTCTCAATGTCTGTAACGAACACGAACAGGTGCCGTCGCCAAGCAAGCAGCATATCAGCGAGTTTCGGCAGAAGGTTAGGGCCGACCTTGAGAAAGTTGATCAATGCTTAATCGTTACTTGTACGCTGCGAACCATCGAATACCACATGCAGCTTTTTAGCTTCTCCGGATCCACGAGAAACGCCATGGTACGGCAGGAATCATAGTTGGCTGTCTCCTTGACGCTCGTCGGAGAGAGCCGCGCTCATGTGTACAAGAGACTCGTATTCGCGCATGAAGTCCTCGTATTATTCTCTGAACGTAAGCGTGCGAGCGGAACGTTTTTCCATGGCGAAAAGAGAGCGCTCAGTCTGCCGCCGTGTGTCGCTCAAATCAGGAATGTGGTTTGCGAGTGGTAGCCGTACGACGTATCGTCCTCCAGGTCCCCAGAGTGCGTGGCCTCGAAGTGCTCCAGACACGACTTTTCCTCGGAGGTGCCGAGGGGAGCCGAGTTCTGCGGAACCTTCTCCAACTCCCAGAATTGACGCACGCGGGCGGGCAGCTCGTCATCGATCGAGCACTGTAGCGCGGAGACGGAGGAGCGGTGGGTAGTGCCGACGCTCTCCCCTATCACGACACAGCCGAGACGTGTGCGGAATGCGACCGGCCCCCCGGATCCTCCCCTTCGCACACCGTCGAGGATCAACTCCGAGAAGGCTTCCGCATCGAAGATTAAATCAATTGCGCCTTGATTCAAGTAATCTGGATCCGCCAATTTGATGTTGCGAAGATGCGGCCACGATTTGCCAGAGACACAATATCGCTGGCCATAGGATGTCAATCGTGGCAGTACATAGGCTTGCACTCGCAGAGCTGGCGTCCCGAAACGTGAAATGACCGACACGCACACTCGCCCACGAGTTGAGCCAGAACTCACTCCTCCATTCCGGTGATGGAGAGGGTCGAGGAAGTCCGCGGCAGCCTTAAGCGCTGAACAAGCGCCTCGCCGATCAGTGAGGTCTCGGAGCCGGGGTCAAGAAGCGCCCGTGCCACGAAGTGATCCCCGAGATGTCCCACGACTTTGACGCGCGCGGTGGCGAACAACCGTCCGCTGAGCTCTCCGAGTGGACAACGAGCTACGAGAGCCGAAATGCTCGCGCTCGCCTCTCCGCGCTCCGTGCCCGCGGACGCGTCATGCATTGCGTTATGATGCCTATCGCCGCATCGAACGCATGATTTTGATGAGTTGCACGCGCTGACGGGATGCCTACTCAGACAGTTCAAGCACAGGCTGTGCTTCTCGATTGCGTTCCTACGCTCCATGGCTGACCGCGACTTAAATATGTCACAAAATAAAATGTAGTGCGACTTGGGACACAGTGGACACCGTCCGCGAGATGATTCCTGCGAGTTGGCGTGCAACGCTCTTGCCACCCGCCCCGATCCGACGTGTTTTGAAGCGCTCGAATCGATCTTATCCACGCACAAGGCGTCTAAAGTACGCTGCTTACGCTCCAGAAAATTGAAAAGCTGATCGTATGACGGAGGATCAGAAGAGCCTCCAACATGGTTCTCCCACTCACGTCTGGTCTTTGCGTCCAGCATCTCCACCACCAGGTGCACGAACAGATCGGAGCAGTCCGAAATCGGTCTTCCCACACCTTCCAGGGAACCCACGAGATTCATCATACCGTGGAAGACCTTCCGAAGATCGACGACGACTGTGACTTCATTTTCGGCAGAGAGGTGAAAGCGCTGAAGAATGCAGTCACCAGCACCCGCTTGTTTTGGAAATGATTGGTGAAGGTCGCCCAAGCTCGGACAAAGTTGTCACCGACCACTGGGAGGCTGCGTATCAGCAGCTCAACATCACCCTTGATGCACATTTTCAGATAGTGCAGCTTTTCTATTTCTGAAATAGATCCGTCAGATATGACCATTGAACGGAATAGATCCCGAAAGGCAGGCCAATCCTTTGATTTGCCGGAAAATTGCGGCAGCGGGATGCGTGGCAACGATGATCTAGAGCACGAACCGTCCGACGGACAACTGCGAGGCGCTTCTGCCGCCGTCTTCTTAATCGAGAGAGATTGCTCGATTTTGAGTAGCGAGGCACGCTGCTGCAGATAGATATCTTCCACTTTCCCGATAGTGTTGCACCGCATGTAGTGATAGTGCTGCAGCTCGGAGTGGAAGTTCGAGCGCAACAGATCATGGCGTTCTTCGAATTTTTCCCGCTTCTTATCCAGAAGACTGGTTGATTGCACTAACGCCGAGGTAATCTTCCACGCACCAGCCTTCTTCAAATTGTCGGTGGTGCGAGCAATGCGGTCGCAAAGTTGCGACTGAGCGCTGATGAGCAACTCGTTAGCAGCCGAAGAAACCAGGATATGTCAAACGAACACTCGTTTCACTAAGTTACCGGAGCGCAAGCAACGCAGGACCCGGCTCGAAGAACCAATGTTCGCAATGTATACGCACTTTTTAAAGAAGAAGTAAAGGGAGGTGATTGACTGCCGTCACGTTAAACAAAACAATAATTTAATAAACAAAAGTTTAACTGGCATCCGACCGATATTCCACCGAAGAGCGCTCTTACAAGAAGTGGTACAAGAAGTATCGCCGAAAGTCGAGGAAGAAGTGACAATTTCATCTTCTCTAGCCTTCGATATCTTATCTCACTGATTCCTGATCGATACGGGAATCAGGCCCGTGTATAAGAAATCGCGATTATGTCGAGACAATATACACTCAGACTTAATGTTCGCGGTTTTTCTACACATCATCGCATATCAACACATAATGTTGAAGACAAGGTCTAGGTTTAGATTCTAAGCGAAGTTGTAATAACACATTAAAGATTATAGCGCCCCGATATACACAATTTTAGAAAGCGGCCGAAATCGAGATTCGTTACGAACCAAAAAAAAAGAAAGAAAAAAAAAGAAAAAAAAGAAAAAAAGAAAGAAGAAAAGAAAAAAACAAAAAAAGAAAGAAAAAAGAAAAAAAACAAAAAAAGGGGTTACAGAGGGGTTACAAAAACTCTAAAGAAATTGACCGATTTTTGAAAAAAAATTTGTACAAGAGAAAATTTTTTTAGAAATTTGGCATCTGCGATACTTCGATGAGCTAGAACTCTTTCATTTTTGCTCGAATCGATTTAAGTCATGAGGAAAACCTATAGAACTCTTTCGGGGGCTACTAGAACTCTAAAGAAATTGACCGATTTTCGAAAAAAAATTTTCTCTTAGAAAATTCTGCATCAGCGATATTTTGATGAGCTGGAACTCTTTCATTTTTGCTCGAATCGATCTAAGTCATAAGGAAAACCTATTGTAGTTTTCGGGGGGCTATCAGAACTCTGAAGAAGTTCACCGATTTTCGAAAAAAATTTTTCTCCTAGTTGGATAAAAAATTCGGCATCGACGATACTTTGATGAGCTGAAAATCTTTCATTTTTGCTCGAATCGATTCAAGTCATAACAGATAGAAAACCGATAGAACTCTTCGTGGGGGGGGCTACTAGAACTCTCAAGAAATTGACCGATTTCCGAAACAAATTTTTCTCCTAATTGAACTTACAATAAGACCAATTAGAAGAAAATTTTTTTTCGAAAGACGGTCAATTTCTTTAGAGTTCTGGTAGCCCCCCGAAGAGTTCTATGGATTTTTCTTATGCATCAAAGCACTAAAGTTGAAGGTAAAAAAGTTATGGCCTTTTAAATTTACGCAATTGTGAAGTTAGCTCCCCCATAACTTTATTTCGTGTTTTGATCACTTTATTCAACGGAATTTTTTTTTTATTGATAGAGAACTCTAGAATTCTTTGGAGGGCAATCAGAACTCTGCTAATTTTTTTCAAATTTTGAAAAGGTAGGATTAACTTCACAGAGGTTGCAATCCCGCAAAGCAGAATCCCGCATCATTTTTTGATCTCGCATATGTTAAATGGGAGCTGCAGGATCCCGCCGGATTTTGTGAGATTATGTGCGTAAACTTCCATGCTGCCTAATTAATATCCCCGCTCCGAATACTAACTAAAGGCACCAACGTTTCCTATAGTAGTCTACGGCTTTAGTATACGATACCAATCACGGAAACACATCTAAACGAGTCACATGGCAGAAACGCATTTGAACGAGTCTTGACGACGTATGCGCAGAGATAGCATGCACATGCACGCGACTTTCGTTTGTTACGTTTCCCTTACACCGTGAGCCGCGAAGAAGAGAATAATAGTTTAAATAGTTTAAATAAGTTTAAATATTCAAGATAAATAACCCAATTTATCCTTACAAGAAGAATTAGAATATAAATTATAGAATGATCATTCCGAAATAATTGAATCAGAGGATTTATCAGAAAATATTGATAAAATTTTAAAGAAAGAAATGAGTGTCTTTAAAGGCGATGGCATAAGAGGAAAATATTTACGTATGGCTTACGAATATTTATTAACTGTTACCCCCACAAGTGTAGAGGCTGAACGAGCTTTTTCCGCTGCAGGATATCTTTGTAATAATTTGAGGAGCAGTCTGGGTGATGAAACACTTAACCCTTTAACTGCTGAAATATTAAATGACCAGTATGACCCTCTTTGCTGAGTTATTTTTACAATTATAAAATATTTTATAATGATATAAGATCATGCAAAAATGTTCATAAATGTTGTAAAAACTTACTATGTATGATGTAGATGTTTGCTGATGATCCAGATTTTCACAAATTCACATTTTTTAATTAAAAAAAATGCCTTTCCCTTAGTTTGAGGGGTTCGTCACCCTGTGAGGGTCTTCCAGATATAGTGGTCCGTCTTGGCACATGGAACTTCTGAAAAATTTCTCTGATGAGAATCAGTTGGAAAATAGCATGTGTAATATTTTCACCAGTATGTACATTATACAAAATATTTGAGTTTAGAACAGTGAGATCCAAGAGTCAATTTTACTTTTCCGCGCAAAGCTTGAAGCTCGGATATTAACTCCCGAGATAAGCGAGGCAAAGTCAACAGCGTCAAATAACCCGTCAGCAAACGACGTTTGTTATCGTAACGATCGGATAACATTCGCCATGCGCCTGGGAAGTTATCTGCTGTAACAGCGAAATCAGCGAGACATTCGAGAGCGCGACCACGAAGAAACGAAACTAAGAAGTGCATTCTCTTTCAGCGTACGGAAACAAGCAGAACAAGGAAAAAAGTTAAAAAAATATATAAAACAAAAAATATAACAAAATATAAAAGGATAAGACAAAAAAAACAAAAATATAGAAAATATAAAAAATTAAATACATAAAATGGAACCAATATCTCGTCGTATCCTCGTTGCGGTTTTGGGTTCGGCAGAGATTAATAGAAGCAAGAGTTTAAATCAATTTGCCTTTCTGTTATGTAGCAGTGTAATAAGATTAACAATTTATCTAATGGGAGGCTAAGTCGGTTTATAGAGTAGCATTGTAAAACGATTAATAGTTTAGGTAATGAAATGTTAAACGAGTTTCCTAATTAAACACTATTTAACCCCCCATCCCTCCTTCCAGGTCCATATACACACACACCCTCTCCCCTACAAACGCACACACACACACACATGTACAACCCTCGTTATCCCCCTCTTTAACCGTCCTCTCCATATATAAACACGTCGGATGCATTTTTGTTTTGTGGTAGTTCCTTTCAGCCAATTTCATATTACCTACCCAAGCCCCCTCCCCCACACACAGTTGATTACACCTTCCCTTGCACATACATACGTATGTGCAAGGGAAGGTGTAAGCAATTATGTATTACGATGCTATTTTCTAGGCGCCGGCAAACTCCCGCCAGTCCACGCGTCACGGCCCTTCACACATACCAAAGAAACGACAGTTGTGGGCCAGATGTGAATAGCCGCACCATTCACCAACGCTAATCGCAAAAAAAAGTGTGACCGCGACGCGGGATTCCGACGGGACCGGTAGCTCGGAGCGGTTTTAAGTCGGTAGACGAGATGAGTTCGGCCGGAAATTGGGAAAGCATAAAGAAAGATAACGAGCGGCGTTCTGCAGGTTGAGATCACAATTTATCGTCGCGGGGATCGGCACGCTTCGAAATTCCGCGGGACGATACAAGTTTCCTCCGCTCTTTCCCGCGAAATCGATACTGCTCGGCGCGACACAATTTCTTTTCGGACAGGACACGTAAAAAAAAGCGGGACATCGAAAATGACAGCAGGTGGTTGATCTTACAAAATCAGGAACCTCCTGGCGGCGTAGTCTTTGCGGGTCGTCGGACGGTTTGCTCTCTCCTCTCGGACGCAGGTCCCGGCAGTCGGATCGTGCTCGATAGTCCGGGGGTGGCGACTTCGGCACAAGGTCGTAGCATCTCTTCCCTCGGGAGCGAGAGGGTCACCCAAACTTGTTTTTTTTTCGAGAGCGGGACATCAAAATCTCTCCGTCGAGAGCGGAACACAAGAAGAAATCTCTTTTTTCGTAGCAACACACGAATCTAATCTGCCTCTTCTCGCGACGAAAGCTGATCTGCCTTTTCTTTTTCCGCACGAAAAACGGAATCTCTCTTTCTTTTGTTTCCCTCTTTCGGGAGGGGTTCCTCTCTCCCCGTTCTTCGCTCTTCCGACGGGACAGGAATCCTTCCGCGGATCCGTATTGTTGATGCGCGTTACGTATGCCCTCTCTCTCTCTCTCTCTCTCTCTCTCTTTCTCTCTCTCGGCCTCTGTCTCGCTCGTTGTTCCGCGAGCATTGTCTTCGGGTCCGTCTAGCCGCTGTTTTTCGGCGAGCGGCCACGCGCCGTGGTCGTGCTCGACGGTATCCCGCTTCACTCGTTCCGTCTCCTTCCGTGTTGTCATCGTTGTTGTCACCGGCGGGAGACGACTACCACCCAGGGAGCCGTCGTGCAGGAGATCCCGCCCATGGTGGACGCCTCCAACCAGACGCACAAGTCAGTACAAGTCGCGCACTACATGCAGACGCAAAAGCAAACGGAAGACTGGTGGGACCTCTGAGAGGACTTGCTGATGCAGTCCAGGCAGCAGGCCGCCGACGAATTCAGGGAGTGTCGCTTGCCTGCCGAGAGGACAACAAATACGGCAGCGATAATCTCTTTCGGGACGGCATAAAATTTCCTAATACGAAAAGAGAAACGAGAGCAATCACCTGATTGTGCCGTGTCTGATGATGAGCGACGTCCGATGAATTCTTCCTGCTCCTGATGGTCGGCTCGGAAGGTCCAGGGGCACAAAACTGTGGGACGCGAGACCGTCCACCTGCACGCTCGTAACACTAACGATTATATCAATTAAGAGGGGTTTTCGGGGAGTTAATTCGGACTTCCCATAAATCGCACACCAAGTTCTTACATCCCTTCCTGCGTCGCGACCGATGGTTTGCATACTGGTGACGGGCGCCACCACGACTGTCACGTCACAGCTCCCCTCTCCCCGGAAAAACCTGAAAGGTCTTGTCGCGATCCACGCCGCCGATCGTCCACCTGCTGTACCTCCGGTCTCTCTCGCGAGTCTCGGCACGAAGTAGCCGACTAGAGTCACTGACAGAGTCCTCGATATTCTCGTGGGTTTGTAGGGAAAAAAGGGGGGGGGAAGGAAAGATAAAAGCGTTTCGAGCTTACTTTGTCGCTTTATTCAGGATACACAAAAAATTCCCGTAATCACAAAAGAACCAAAAAATTCGAAAGAGGAGAAAGGAGAAAAAATAAGAAAAATAGAAAAATAAAAAAAGATAAAAAAAATTCCTCTCGGAAACGATACGCGGGACCGGCCCGCGGAAGCGGTATCTCTCGGCTGGGTGTCCCTTTACCTCTTCCTCCGGAATTCCTCATAGCAACGAGAACAGTCGCTAAGACAGGTCCCCGGCTCTCCGCACAGGCGGCAAATATTGATATGCCGGTTCTGCATACACGCGGAGTACCGGTGGCCGGGACTGTCACAATTCCAGCAGCCTCCTCCCTGCACGCGTGATCGCAACGTTCTAGTCGTCGTCGTCCCTCGTTGCGAAGTGGTGACCTTCGAGGCTGGCGATGCCGCGGATCTCGGGCTGGGCAGGGCGGATCCCGGGCTGGGCAGGGCGGATCCCTTCCTCTCGACAGGCAACTGACGATACTCCCTGGATTCGTCGGCGGCCTGCTGCCTGGACTGCATCAGCAAGTCCTCGCAGAGGTCCCACCAGCCTTCCGTTTGCGTTTGCGTCTGCATGTGGTGCGCGACTTTTACTAATGAGTGCGTCTGGTTGGAGGCATCCACCATGGGCGGGATCTCCTGCACGACGGCTCCCTGGGTGGTAGTCATCTCCCGCCGGTGCGTCTCCCAGATGTCGCGAAATCCCGTCCAGAAATCCGGGTGGTCCTGGATGATCCGGAAAATTTCCCGGTACCGGCGACGGAAGTTCTCCCACTGGCGACGGGTCTCCGACATCGTCCTTTCTTCTCCTCGCGATACGGTACGGTAACTCTACAAGAGAGGCAAGAGTTCCACGTATGGTTTTAATTCTTTTACGTGAACTTTTTCGAGCGGCTTCCCGTCCAGTCGCACGAGCTCACACACCACCGCCGACCGCACTCTAACGATCTTAAGCGGCCCGTCGTACTTGGACGCTAGCTTGGCGGCCGTGTGATGAGCTGCGGACGAGAGTACGTGTTGTCGCTTTCGCACCAAATCGCCCGTTCTATGTGTAACGGGACGCTTCCGTAAATTGTACCGCGCGGACTGTCGTTGGTACGCCATTTCCAGATTTCTAGAATCTCGTTCTCCTTCGCGAATTGCTCGATCTCTTTATTCACGAACTCGGTACCGTTATCTGTCAGCAACACCTTCGGTGTTCCCCAGCGCGAGATTACTAAGTCGTCGAGAGCTGCCCGTATGAGCTTTCCTTTCGCGCTCCGCAAGGGCCGGCACTGCATCCATTTTGAGAATAAATCCTGAATCACTAAAAGATAGGAGTAACCGGCCCGGCTGCGCGGTAATGGGCCCATAATATCGGCAACGACCACTGTCCAGGGTTTTTCGACAACTCTTCGTCCCATCAGGCCGGCAGGGGCTTACTGGTTAGGGTACTTCTCCTAGCCTCTGTCCCCGCGCCCCCGACTCGAGCGGTCGTCCCTGCCAATCGACGCGTCGTCTCTTCGGCGCGTGGACGCTCGCTCTCGATACGCGTCTCTCGCCCCGACGCACGGGAATTCGTTATCTGCTCGGCCGTCATGGTTGTAGACGGCTGAGACGAGCGCGGCGGCGGCCGGTAAGCGAGATCCGGACACACGGATCTCTAGGGAGGCGGCAATGCGCGATATTGGCTCGCGGACGCGTAACTTCTTTCGACACGAGTGGCGAACCTCTCCAACGCGTCAAAGTTTTCGAAGTCGTCACGGTGCACGGCGATCTGTAACTTCGGGAGCATATGTCGGTGCGCGTAATTTAATTGCTCGACCTCACTCCACGGAGGGTCGAGCTGGCTGAATAGCCTGAGAATACGAAACACGAAAAACGAGAAGCTGCGCGAGACGTATCTTCGCTAAAAAAAAACCGTAACGTCTCGATATTCGCTGCGTTCTCGGTTCCCTTTGTTCTTAAAATTTTTCTCTTTTCCAGCGGGATAGCGGAAATTGACTATCATATACTCGATGCCTCCGACACCCTCTCGAGCAGCTCGGAGCTGCCCTCCCAATGGGGGATCCACCGCATCATGCTTCTGCCGTTCGCCCGTCGTCACAAACTATCGAGTCGGTCGACTCGGTCCAGAACTGCCGCTGGCCGCCCTTCTGGAAAAGCAACCCAGAGCTCTGGTTCCTGCAGGTCGAGGCCGTGTACCAGGCCTTACGAGTTCGTAGAGATGAAACCAAATACAGCCTCGCTGTCTCACTGCTCGACCCCGACACGCTGCAGGAATTGTCCGACGTCATCAGGTCACCGCCTTCCGACGGGAAATATGATCATTTAAAGGCCACGATCCTGAGCCGTTTCTCGGACTCGACGGATCGCCAATTGCTCCGCCTTCTCACTCAGCTTGAACTAGGCGACCGGAAGCCTTCACAGCTCCTGCGCCAAATGCGCACGTTGGCCGGTAGCAGAGTCTCTGACGACGTTGTGCGGGTCAAATGATTGGACCTTCTACCTGTCGGAATGCAGCGCATCCTTAAGGTCCTCAAATCGCACGACCTGGAAGAACTGGCTGCCGCCGCAGATGAGCTATTGGGAAGCGGGCTTGGTTTCTTAATTACAGAAACACACGCCTCACCAAATGTTTGCGCTTCGTGCTCGTCACCTCGAGCACCGCGGTCGCCGCCTCAACCTGACGTCGCCGCTGAGCTGTCGGCCATCCGACAGGCGCTTGCACAGCTCACTTCATCCCAACATGACGTACTTCTCCGGCTGGACACAATGATTTCTCACGAGGCCTCACGTTCCTCGTCGCGAGGGCGTCCCGAGCCGCGCGCTCGGTCGCCGTCCGTAGGACAGCGGCCAGGGTGGTGCTACCATCACCGTCGCTGGGGAACTGATGCCCAGCGCTGTATTATGCCGTGTACCTTCCGTGGTGCAGCCTCGTCGCCGAGAAACTAGTCGCGCTCGCGCCGGACCAGCCGCCGAGCGCGGAGCGCCCTTTCCGGAGAATCGGCTGCACGTCTTCGAGAGAGTGACCAGTTTCAAGTTTCTGATGGACTCCGGCTCCGTCGTCTCCTTGCTGCCAAAAACGTGAGTCAAAGGCCGACTCGCTCTTTAGAAGCTTACGCTGCTTGCTGCTAATGCCTCACCGATCGCTACATACGGAACCCACACCATGGTTCTCAATTTATCGCTGCGCCGCGATTTCGAGTGGCGTTTCATCGTCGCCGACGTCAAGACCGCAATCCTGGGAGCCGACTTTTTGGCGAACTTCGGTCGCCTGGTCGACGTCGGCGGCCGACGCCTCCTCGACTTCGTCCTCGGCCTCCTCTCCAGACGCCCTGACCTGCAGCGGCTCCCGCCGCCTTCTCCGTCGGCGCTCCTGATCTGCGGCTATCCGTTGCCTCCTCTCCAGAATGCCCGGATTTGCAGCAGCTCTCTCCGTCGGAGCTCCTGACCTGTGGCTGTCCGCCGCCTCCTTCCCTTCCTCCGGACCTGCAGCGACTCCCACCGCCTTCTTTGCCGGCGCTCCTGACTTGCGGCTTTCCGCCGCCTTCTTTCTGACGCTCGAATCTTCAGCAAGAAGACAACGAGAGTTTGTTGAAAAACAACAGCAGCTGAGTCTGTCACAAGCCATCGCCACGAGCAGACGTGATCTAGATGTTTCTTTTTAATACTATTAAGACGAGAGGATATTAGTGAGTCTGTACTCACTTATCACATATTGGAAGTAAGGCCGGTGCTAGCAGCGCATCATGTGACTCCCAGGGCTTTCAGGCTCAAGAACTTTGACACGTGGTCCCACGTGTTCAAGAGGATTGACCAGCTATAGCCTGAACTCGCTGCGGCAGGGGCTGATATCCCCGCTGGGACACTTCAAATCCGAGGTAGATGACTCGATCTCGACCGAAGACGCACTTGTCCGAGCTGCTCGAGAGGGTGTCGGTAATCAGCGTTAGCGGTGCTGAGTGCTGCAGAAAGGCGGGTGCGACGGCAGCGACGATGCTGCCTCGATGTAAGCCTCGAATGCTCTCTTCCATTCTTCCGTCCACGGCACCTCGGATTTGTCTTTTTTCTTAGCCACCTTGAAGAACTCGTGAAGGGGTGCTTGGAGTTGCGCAGCTCTCGGTATGCAACGCCGATAGAAGTTAAGCATCCCGAGAAATCTACGGAGGTCGGCTACCGTCCGAGGTAGCTGGAATTCATGGATAGCTGGAATTCATGGACGCTCGCAGGCCTCTGGAACCACCCTACACAGGGCCCCACGAGGTCGTGAGGAGAGTCAACGAGCGCACCTTCATCATCCGGATCAACGACGGCGAGAGAACAGTATCAACGGACTGCCTCAAGCCGGCTTTCATTGCCTAGGCGGACGAGGCTCGAGACCGGGAACAACCCAAGAGAGTTTCGTTCCTTTCGTCCCCGCGAGGAACTAGGGAGGGAGTGGATGTGGCGGGCCTTTCCCGCCATCTGTTGCATAGCCAGGTGACCCGCAGCCAAGCCGTCGGAAGCAGACGTTTCAGCCGAGAGCGCTCTTCTAATTCCGTTTTGTTTTTGTTCGCGACCATGTGCCGAGCACGCACGTGTCAGAAGTCGACATCGAGACACGGCACCGGACAGACCTCGTGTGAGTTCTACGCGTCGTGACTCTCGCTTCTTTTTGCGTATTCGCCGGATCTTTGAGTGCGGAGAAGTGCGCGGCTACACGCGTCTATGACGCCGTCGAGCAGTGCCGTCGCCGCATCCGAGACCGAACAGACGTCGCCGTGTGCCGGTCCTTCGGCCCCTGCGAGCCGCTACTCACGAGCTGCCCTGCTGCCCTTGTTCAAGGAGTCGGGGGCACGAGGAAGCCTACTTCGAGCGTCGCACCGTTGCGCGACGGCAGGTACGTCCTTCGCGTGCGTTTCCGCCTCTCGCCCCGCGCTCCGTCGCGGGCGAGCACCTCGCGAGTGCGATCTTTCTCCGCGTGCGTTTTCGCCTTTCGCGCCCTCTGCGTTGGGCCGCCACCGATCGAGCCGGTCATGCAGGCGCCGTGTGCTGCGCCATCGAAGCCACGTGCGCTTTCGTGTGATCACGCGTCGCGGCTGTTTTCGTTTTCGGGTACCGTTGACACGCAACGTTCACAGTATTCACGCGCAGTATTCACGCGTGTTCCAGGGCCGCCCCGTGCCGCGCCACCGCGAGCACGTGCATTCTTCGTGCGCGCTCGTTTTGCCCGCAGCGAGTGGAACCGTTGTCGCGCGCGTTTCTTTCTCTTGTGAATAATTTCGAGCTGTCGGCGCGATCACATGTCGCCCATGCTCTTGCACATCGCGCACAGCTTCTCTCCGCCGCCCAGTCCACGGCCGGCTGTCCGCGTTAACTTATAAGTTCTAATAAGTTCGTTTTCTGTGTTCAAGCGTGCCCCAGCGAGGAGTGGTAATAAAGACTCATTTTGGTGAATCGCTCGTTGATTGTGTCCCTACGCGGGGCCGTGCCCAGCTCGACTTACACGCGCCAAGGGCACGAGTGTCGTGTTCCCTATCCTATCTCCCTTGTGGGGAAAGGGCCGCTGCCTGGGAGAAGTGGTGACCCCTACATGTTATAATAAATAAGTACAGCGATAAATGTAATGATAAGTTAAGAAAGAGCTGTGATAATAAGTGTGCAACGGCGACGCGCAGCGTAGTGTAGCGACGGCAACAACGCGCGAGAAAAACAAACGAGAATCACGACGGCAGCAGGCGTCAAAACAGAGATGCGTATGCGACAATATGCGAGTTAGTTCTTCGACGAGCGGGCAGAAACAAAGAGTTGGAAGAGTCGAGTCAAGCGAGTCAACCGATATAGAGTAGCTCAACCACGACTCATAACAGAGCTGTTATGAGTCGTGGTTGAGCCGAAGCGGTATAAGTCCAAATGTCCGAATCGATATATAGCATTCCAAATACATTATATGTCATATTGATACTCGCCTCAAATAATCCCATCACCAACATAAACGCGCAACGCAATAAGTGCAATAGGAATAATAATTATGCTCTGTGGTCTCGTCTGGATGGATATTGTAGTCTTCTGTACACTCAAAGGCATCTACTACATGGGCTGAAAAGTCTTTGGCTTAACAATGAAAAAACGATTTTTTTAATGAAAAAAGTGTTTTATTCCTCGACATAATCTCCATTTAAAGTAATGCACTTAGTGTAACGGTCCGCTAACATTTCGATGCCGATCTTATAGTGCTCGGTGTCAAGTCCCTCAAAATAGGCATTTGTTTCCAACTTGACCTCCTCATTCGAGTAAAATCTTTTACCAGCGAGCCACTGCTTCAGTCGGGGAAAAAGGAAATAGTCGCTGGGGGCCAGGTTTGGAGAATACGGGGGATGCGGGACCAATTCATAGCGCAATTTCTTTAATTTATCAGTCGTATCGCGAGCCGAGTGAGCTGGAGCATTGTCTTGGTGAAACAAAATTTTTTTCTTTGCCAAATGTGGCCGTTTGACCTTGACCTCGTCGTCCAATCGATCCAGTAATATACAGTAATATCCTTTATTGATAGTTTTACCATGTTCAAGATAATCAATGAATATTATGTTATGCGCATCCCAAAAAATACTGGCCAAAACCTTGCCGGCTGATTGTTGTGTTTTCGGGCGCTTCGGACGGCTTTCACCAGGCAATAACCACTCCGCTGACTGCCGATTGGACTCCGGTGTGTAGTGATGGATCCATGTTTCATCCATTGTGACAAATCGACGCAAAAACTCCTTCTTATTGCGGTTAAACAGGACCAGATTTTGCTTTGAAAGTCGAACACGTTCCGCTTTTTGTTAAATTGTCAAAAAACGCGGCACCCAACGAGCGCAAAGCTTTTTCATGTGTAAATATTCATGAATGATATGACCAACGCGTTCCTTTGAGATGCCTATGATGTTAGCTAGCTCACTCAATTTCATTTTGCGGTCATTCAACACGATTTCACTGATTTTCTGGATGTTTTCTGGAGTAACTGCCTCATTTGGCCTTCCTGAACGTGGTGCATCATTTGTGCTCGTACGGTTACGACGAAACTCAGCAAACCAATATTTGATGGTTGAATTCGGTGGGGCAGATGTGCCGTAACATTTATCAAGCCATGCCTTTGCTTCAACAGTGTTTTTTCCCATCAGGAAGCAATGTTTAATCAAAACACGAAATTCACTTTTTTCCATAGTAAAGATAAATTCAGAGGTAACGTCACTTCGAAAGCTATAACTTGTACACGAGTCAACGAAATATCATGAAATTTTTACAGCATCTAAGTTAAGGTTGGTACTCTATAGGAAATATAAGGATTTTTAGTTTGTGGCGCCATTTATATGTCAGGCCAAAGACTTTTCAGCCCATGTAGTATGGGATGCTTACGATAACGAGAGTGGAGCGAGTGAGATCTGGATCTAGAGAGAGCAGTACATCTACAGACACTTCCATCTACAACTATAAAGGCTCGTCTACAATAGCTGTAAGAGTAAGGCTGTAAGGCTGTAACGTAAGCTGTCAGCGAATGAAAATATTTCATTTCGTGTCTTGCAACCTTACAATCTTACTCTTACAGCTAATGTAGACGAGCCTTGAAGCGTCGTCTACAATGGCAGTAAGCAGTAAGAAGTAAGCGTAAGCGGTAAGAATTAAACCAATCACAGTCGATTATGACAAAAATAATCAACTGTGGTTGGTCCATTTCTTACTGTTTACACTTACTGCTTATTACTTACTGCCATTGTAGACGACGCTTTATATTTCATGGCTGCTCCTAATTCTACTCCCTTGCTGTCTCATATAACGAATTCGGTCGCTTGCACTAGTGTACACTGAGTGCAAACGTACGCAGTGTAACGTATTCGATTGATGGCTCTCTTTCTGTGTAGTACACTCGTCGTATTTAGTAATGTTACACTATTATAATTTATATTTTATACCATGGTCGATGAGTGTCGCATTAAGATGGTATAGTGCTGATTTAGAAAATTGAACGAACTTACGGTGAAGTTCGATTGTAATTATGCTTTCTCGTCCGGATGGATATATGTAGTCGCGCTCCATCGCGCTTCCCCAACAGAATATTTAAAAGCAAAGAATAACGCGTCTTGTCGACCAACAAGCGCGCATCCCGTTGCCTTGACGACCCCGTCAATAACCCCTCTGCTCGCGCCAGCGCCGTCATTATTTAAACATTGCCAAATCTGATGAAGGAAACGGGAGGGTGGGAGTGTTCATCTGGACGAGAAAGCATAATTACAATCGAATTTCACCATAAGTTCGTTCAATTTTCTAATTATGCAAGTTCTCGTCCGGATGGATAGATGTAGATGTTTAACCCACAGATTTGGTAGAAGAGCACAGTAATGACAGACAAGAAGATTGTGCTGGGACCGTTAGAGGACAATATATGTAGAAAAAAGTGACCGTTATACAATTGAAACTTTACATAGTAAGAGTGGTGGATTGGAAAAGAGAATTCGAAACAATCGGTCTATTATAAAAACGAGCAAACACGTCGGAGGATTTATTCCAACCGGCCGTATGACGAATCTCGTCCATATTAATGCTTCTGCTGGCGGCAAGCGAAGTAGAGGCATGGCGCGTAGAATGCGCCGAAAAAATTGAAACGTCTATATCTGACGCTTCCAGTACGGACTTAACCCACCGACCTAATGCCTGAGAAGAGACCGAGAAATAAGGTTTACAATATGAGATAAAAAATGCGTCACAATTAAGACGACGAAAGACCGCGGTACGCTCCAGATAAAGATTTATAAGAGAAAAAAGACAGAGTTGCGGCTTCTCTAAGAACAGATATTAAGGACCCAATAAAACTGGCAAAAAATCGGATCGTGCAAGAACTCGTGCGCAACATTGAGATGGTTCGTTGTAAGAGTCTTTCACGTTTATCCCGTGGAATTGAGACAGAAAAACTCTGCGTGTCAAACACAAATCCCAGGAAGCGGCAAGTTTGTGTTGGTAAACACTCTTACGGTTGTTAATGACAAAGTCTAACGACGACAAGAGACGCAGAGTTACGGTCACATTTGTTTGAGTTACGGTACACTGTTGATAAGAGTGTCTCATGAGGAGAAAATCGTCCAGGTACACCACGGAGAAAAGACCTTGCTCGCGAAGAGAGTGCACCACAGGTTTCATAATCCGTGTGAAGAAGTAAGGAGCCGAGGCAAGTCCAAAAGGCAAAGCCGTAAATTGGAAGAGTTTATCCTGAAAACGAGAGCGTAAGTATTTTCGATCTTCAGGATGGATAGGTATGAGCAGATATGCATCCACCAAGTCAATGGAAGCGAGAAAGTCGTCTGGCAAGAGAAGGCGAACAGCCGTCTTCCAATCCTCAAGTTTGAAATGAGGTGCAAAAATAAACTTATTAAAACGCTTTAAATTAAGAATAAATCGCCAGCCTCCTGATGACTTTTCTATTACAAAGAAGGAGGATAAAAATTGACCTGAACAGTCATCAGAGACTGATTCGATTGCACCGCTTAGACAGAGGCGAGCAATTTCCCGGTGACAAACCTCCTGTTCTTTTCTGGACAAGCATACCACGGGCTCTCTCTCCTGACAAGGCGGCTGGTGGATGAAAGGTAGTCGATACCCGGAGAGTGCTTGTAGGATCTCCGGGTCAGAGGTAATATCATGCCACCTAGAGAGAAGAAATGTCAGCCTACCGGCTGTAGGTACTTGACTGTCCACTAACGTCTCCTCGATCGAGATCGGGAGCGCACTGCTGTCCGACGAATGTAATGCTCCTGCTCTCCGCGTCGTCGAGGCTTGTGGATATGCAAGGGCTCGGAAGTTTCCTGCTTTGGAGGTAGAAGCTGAGCGTAGTGGCTGTTTCATGGGTTGAAACACTCGATTAGCCGGGACTAGTGGCGTGCGAACGAAGTCCTTGCTCGAACGCTCCAAGGAAGGAGCTTTCTTCAGTTCTTCGCCAAAAGCCGTGCCAAAAAGGAGATCGTCTGGAGGGAGAGAGTCTGCTATGTTCTTGACGAGCAGATTAAGAATAGGTAAAATTTGGATACGCCGGGACAGCGAAAGACGATAAAAGAGATCGGCTAAGATCTTTGCTCCCTCCGTGATCTTCAATACTGCAGCGTCCAGCTGCACGTACACACCTGTGTCTCGCTGGACTGGCCCTTCCTGACTCGCAGGCGCTGCCACACAAGAGACATCCGGGACAGGGTCTACCGGGATGGACTCAGTCTCCGGCACCAAAAAATGTTTCAATCGTGGTTCAGCGGGAAATTTCGGAGACGTCGGACGACTTGGCGATGAGGACAGAGGCGACGGAACAGGAGAACGCCGGGGCATCTTATCCTCTTTGCGCTCTAATATGTCGATTAGGCGCGCTAGCTTGTCCTCCAGGCCCGCTAAACGATCCCGGGAAGGAGAAATCTTACGCTTTCTAGATTTGTGCGAAGATTTACCCATATTTAGAAAGATGCACTACACGACACTACTTGAACGGTCCAAAACCTGTTGAGGGAAGGAGCAACAGAAACACAATGACGGCGCTGGCGCGAGCAGAGGCGTTGTTAACGGGGTCGTCAAGGCAACAGGATGCGCGCTTGTTGGTCGACAAGACGCGTTATTCTTTACTTTTAAATATTCTGTTGGGGAAGCGCGACGGAGCGCGACTACATATATCCATCCGGACGAGAACTTGCATAATTTATATTCAGGCATATAAGAAAACTGGACGAGAGCAAAGTATTCTACACTGTAAATTTTGACAGTGTAGTTTGCTATAACCTGTGACAAGTAACAGGAATTACAAATAATGAATCATAACCTATTTATATTTTGAAACGAAATATTAGAGTCAAGTAGTAGTAGTGACAATGAGGAAGAAAATTTATTAATTTTACGGTCTTTAAAAGAAGAAAGACCGAAAATAAAAACTTATGTGGATATTATAAATGAATACTCAGGTAAAGAAGTAAATTTATACAACAATAAGTATTATATATATTTAATATTCAGACAGCATAACTTTCCAAAGGGCATCTTTAGGATGTTTTGGACATTTATGCTATTTGGATATATATCCTATCTAGTAGTACACTTCATTGGCGTTACATTAGTTCAACATTGATTATATAGGCATATATTGAAAATATATTAAGCCATTGTAGTTCAATATATAACCAATATTGATTATAAATTAAATGCAAATTGCCAATATTGCATAACATAATTGTACTAATATTGGCATACATTGGCCCAATGTAGCCTAATGTACAGTCAATATTGGCTATTTTACAGTCAATATTGCCTCAATGAACTGTGTAATAGAATGTATGTATTATATATATATATTATATATATAATAGAATATATATGTTTATATATAAATATATCATATATATTTTAGGAATCTTTACTTACATTACGTTTTCCAAAATAACTTTGTAAAAATTTCATTTTCTCTTCATGATGTTCTGGTTTTTTAATTTCTTTTTCCTTATGAATTTCTATTATTGTTTGAACTAAGTTTAATTTAGTTTTCTTATTTTTTATTTTATTGCATGCTCCTAACAAATTAGTATTTTTAACATTAAGTACAATCTTATTTGCACTTTGTAGTACTTCTGGCTATACACTATCATCTTCAGAAGCAATCTGTTTTAGTTCATTTTCGAAGTTTACTTTTACTCTTTTTGACCCAGAAGTTGAATTATTTTTTTCACTAATACATTTTTTTCGAAGAACTGTTTTATAACGAATTTCGCATTGTATATAAGTTTTTTGTATGCCTAAATCTTCTAAGTCTTTTGCGATTTGTATCCACATTATCTTCTTATTTTTAAATTTTTTCATTGGACCAACTAATTCTGAATAATTAGAATATTTATCCAATAAAAATCTAGTGCTTCCATCTGACCACTCGTCAATGTTGCTTTTGGCACATGCATCTGACTCCTAATTTTCATTAATATTTGAAAATTCTTCTTTCCTTTCTCATACGAATTAAAGTCTAAGTCTAACTATAGTGTAAGTTATAAATTATAATATAAAATAAATTTATATATCATATGAATTTATTAATTTATAAATTCATATGATACATAAGTATAATTCTTTCAATAAAAAATAAAATATATGGCATATGTTAGTTTTCTGTTATGTATATACACAAGACGATCGGCTCCTGTCACTATAAGACAGCAAGGAAGTAGGATTAGGAACAGCCATGAAATATAATAGTTGTAGATGGGAGTGTGTACTGCTCTCTCTAGTTCCAGATCTCACTCACTCCACTCTCGTTATCGTAAGCACCCATGGTGTCCCTCGGCAATGTCGTATACGCCTGTAAAACAATCGAAAGCAATGACAGGCATATACGCATACGCATATGGGCGTATTGTACAACACGAGAGAAGCGAAGAAGGAGAAGTGGTGGGAGACGTTTCGATGTTGCATCCTTATCGCACGTAGCACGATCGAGAGAGAAAACATTATCAGACGTGGTACGGTTAATGGTGTTTCCAATAGTGGTTTCACTCACTCTACGCTTGAATGCAGGGAATATGAATGAGGCAGTTATAGAGATACCGCGCTGTCTCTATAAATGTCTCGCTCGCTCTAATAGCCATGTATCGCGCTTTCCTCTTTTCTCCTTAGCAGAAATGCCGATTAAAGAAGGAATCCTGTCTGTAGGCTAGAAAAATAAGCTATTTTCACGAATTTTTTTTCGGAAACTAAGTAGACGATTGATTTCAAATTTGATAGAAATAATAATATATATTTTACTGATAAGAATGAATTTTTATAGCGTTATAAGAGATAAAAGCGCGATACATGGCTATTACAGCGAGTGAGACACCTATAGAGACAGCGCGGTGCATATAAAAAATTAATATTTTTTAATTTCGCTAGTTTACACGATAGATAGACATGTTTCAAATATGTAACTAGATGCTGAAGTCGATCGATCGACTTTTTTATATAAAAAAAAAGGTTTTTTCTCTGGTTTCAGGAGATGCTATATAGCGTCTCATTATTATTATTGTAATTTTTAATATTATTAAGAGTCCCCTAATTTTTTTTATATTTTCAAGAGCGGAGCCTACATTTTAAGTAGCATTTTAAGAAGGATGTTGCATTTATTCTCCCTCCTTCCCCCAGTCTTTTCAAAAGTAAAGATATGTTGCGTCTAAAAAAAATTGCACAATTTTACATATCTTACGGCATACAATAAGTTTTTTCGTAAATTTTATAAAATATCATTTTCTTGCAAATAAAATATTCTTAACGTAAAATCATCGATATTTATGATGATTTTTCAAATATAATTTTTAAATGCTTTAAAATATTAAAAAAGTAGTTCGTTTTTTATTTCCTTAGTTCAAGCGAGTTAGCGGCAAGTTCGTAGATTAATTATTTTACTTGCGTTTTTGTCTCAGTCCACCGTATTTCGAGATTTTATAGGAACCGTGAAATGGCGCGCGCCTACATATCACGTTATTTTTTGTGTATTTGTTACATTATTATTCATATAACACTATAAAAATTCATTGTTATCAATAAAATATATATTATTATTTCTATCAAGTTTGAAATCAATCGTCTGCTTAGTTCCTGAAAAAAAAATTCGCGAAAATAGCTTACTTTTCTGGCCTACAGACAGGATTGCCTCCTTAATCGGCATTTCTGCTAAGGAGAAAAGAGGAAAGCGCGATACATGGCTATTAGAGCGAGCGAAACACCTATAGAGACAGCGCGATGTCTCTATAGCTGTCCCACTCATATTCCTTGCATTCAAACATAGAGTGAGTGAGACAGCTATTGGAGGCGCCATTAACCGTACCACGTCTGGTAATGCTTTCTCTCTCGATCGTGCGACGTGCGATAAGGATGCAACATCGGAACGTCTCCCATCACTTCTTCTTCATCGTTTCTTTCCTGCTGTACAATACGCCCATATGCGTATGCGTATATGTCTGTTATCGCTTTCGATTGTTTTACAGGCGTATACGACATCGCCGAGGGACACTATACCTGCCTCTGAGTGTACGGTCGTGGACATAAAGGTTGTCACTTTTTTTTAATGACTTTCGGGACGCATCCCGACTTGAGAAAGATGAGAGCATAGACATATAATAAATAGATCGCGCGTTCAGCGGAGGGAGCGTTCTATATTCGAAAGAGACAACATGCTTTCGTTGAGCAATTTATCGCTTTCTAACGATGCGTGGTGGGGGTAAAGCAGTCTTCCTTGACAGGGGAAACAGAAGTAGGAGAATATAGAAAAAAGGGAATTATAAAAGGCAAAGAGAAGAAAATACGTCTAATATAAATACACGCATATGGAAAAATGACGATTTTGTATGGAAAAATGATGAATATGGATATATGACGATGGGTATAATTACATACCGGTAGAAAATAATCTGTTTGTCACTTTTATATGCATTACTACGGCATACACAACAATATAGACTTATTGTGTCACGATTATACTTTTTGTGTTATGATTATACTATTATGAGTAAATACGTTTTATAATCTTTCATGTCAATCGTCTTGTTTACATACGCTTTGTTTCACGAAAAGAAGGAGAACCGAAGACATAACATTCCACTCTAAACAGGCGGAGGGGCCAAATACCCCACCACGCATCGTTAGAAAGAGACAGACTGCTTTACGAAAGCATGCTACCTTTTTCTAATATTGAACATGTGCAAACAAAGGAAACGTTACGAATGTGCGGTCTATATATTATATGTCTATGGATGAGAGCTGTTGCTCCGCCTGCGGAGCACGCCTGCGCAGTAACTCACAACGAAAGGCGAGAAATGAAATATACGTGGTATGACATGAGTATGTTAACAATCATTGCGTTCAGCGGAGAAAACCGCTGTATGCGATTAGTGACTAAAAAAATATGATTTCACTTAAAATTTAATATACATACCTGTTCAATACCTTGCAAAAGACGCATTCCCATTTGAGTGACTCGAACTATGTATCTATCCCTCTGCTGCTGGTTTTTCAAAATGTAAGAATTGGGTGCGTTCACAATACTCAACAGTTGAGCAATTGTTGAATAATTCGTCAACGTTATTGGTTTGAATGTAAAGATCTAACAGTAAGGACCAATAGTCACTAATCGCTCGGCGGGACCTCTATAAAAGACCACGTAATCTTACGGCGCGGAATTCCACTTTTAGGGGATGAATGGCAGGTGCATGACCCATTGTATGTGAGTTTTTTATAATATACAAGCGTTCTCAAACGTTTAAATAGTATAAGTACGGATATCTCCACGAAAATAGGAACGTTATGTCCACGTAAAATCCATGTGGTTTTGTGGATTCCATTCCGTCAATGCAACGAATGCGTTCCATGTGGATTCGATATACTTTTTTTGTGGGAATATAGATATCAGTATGCATATAAATGTCAACATAAATAGGCAATATAATCTGTTTAAGCGCGATGAAGGCATTAAAAATATATAAAAACATAGAACTAAAGTATCTACAAGAAAGCGGAACGGAATTTCTGATTGATTAGCTTTCCACTATTTCTTTTATTTGTTACTGTTCCGCTTTGCTATTTCTTCCTCTATCGGAATGCACCCTTATTCGCAATAGAAAGCATTTGCAGCTTTTAATGAATTGCATGAATAATGTGTTGTATAACATCAATGTAATATGAACGTAATTACTGTTATATAACATGTTACATTACTGTTATATTATTATTATAATGTTATCTCTAGTTTATAACAAAACAATGTAACAGATATATAATAGAATTATATTACAACTATGAAACCAAATTATATAACCTCAATATAACTAGAGTATAACATATGTTATATTACATGTTACTTCTATGTTATACAGGGTGATTCAAAACAACCTTCCATTATTAAAAGTATAAAATCCTGATAAAATTCTAAAACAACTTTTCCTCTTGCAAAATTTTGGCAAAAGCTTAGATTTTATATTATTAAAAAAAGTAGTAGACCTATTGCGGGTCGGGTACGGGAGGTAGACAGGTGCGGCGCAACTCACCGTCAGACGTGGGCGCTAACGCGGAGTAACCGCAGCAATCAGCTGATCACACTACACATATACACTAGCTACGTTCCAATATTCCAATATTGCCAACATAAAAATCTGTATTTTCTGTTACGTTAGGTGATTGTTATAACGGACAAAAATTTTGGAAAACAGCCAGGATTGTACGCGCACACACATGCAAGCACGTTCTCGGTCTCTCCGAGTCTGTTAATAAGTTTTATTATTATATTTTATTATTATATATACTATATATGACTATATATATGACTATATATATGACTATATATATGACGTCATATAAACTACGTATATATTCAAGCCTTTTTCCTATAGCGCGACTTTTTCCTATAGCTTGTCATGGCCATCACTCTTTCTGGCTTGTACACATCAATTTTTCTACATAATATCGACTACTTACAATATGATTTTCTAATATTTTTTATTTACAATATGTTCCGTTCTCCTTATAGAAGATGCATAAAGATCAAATAGTTGCTCTATACACTCTTGGCAATCGTTTGCCGAATCACAACATATATACATAACTGTAACTTCACAATTACAACAATGAAGATGAATACTTTCTTTGAACTTTGTACAATAAATTGTTGTATGTTTAGAAGTCAATTTAACAAAATCAAACGGTCTATCAAATTCGTAACACCGTCGGCACAATCTTCTTCTCGTAGGATTTACAATATCTTCAATATACACGTCCTCATCCGAATAGTCTTTAAACAATAAGAAAGACAAATTGCTGCATATGCCCCTTTATAATTACTTTCTTGATCCTGATAATTTTCCAGGAGGACACCGTCTATCGGTCCATAAAACTCATTAAAATTTTTTTTCCTCTCCTTTCGGCAGTTTCATTCTTCTATAATTAAAAAAGAACTATAATAGCAATAATTAAAATAATGTAGGATATGTGTTAGAGGTTTCATTTCAGTTCGATAATATCCGACTCCAACTAACAATATATTAGGCGCATACAGTTTGAAATTCATTGACAAATAAATATTTTCTGCATAGTAACGCGTAACTGTCTAACTGATGAGAATTTCAACGTTTAACATTTCTATTCAAGACCATCTTAAGCTCTATCTCTTTCTCTCTCTCTCTCTCTTCCTCCCCCCTCTCTCACCCTCTCACCCCCTCTCTCCAATTCACCCTCTCTCCCTCTCTGCCTTTCTTTCTCCCGTACTCTCTTCCTCACCCTCTCGCACACAGTCTCTCTGTCTTTCTCTCCATCTCTTCCTCTCTCCCACCTGCCCTCTCTCACTCTTGTTCGCTCACCCTCGCACTCTACAAGCGCGCACTACGCGTAGACAATGGCGTCTTGGCGCTTTGACACCGCGCGACGGTCAGCGCGAGCCGCGTTACCTCTCAGTCCCCACGCACACAGTTTGCCGCGAAGCGTCTATAGGCCGCGATAGGTGTGGAAAACGCCAAATTTTACGCGATTATTACTGAAAAACTATTATTAACTTCCGTTTCCGGAGCGACTGGGAGTGAGTGTGAGAAAGAATAGAGTGAGGTAGAGTGACAATAAAAGGGAAAAGGGAGAGAGTTAGAAGGGCGGATATTAAGGGAGAGGGGGGACAGGGAAATGAGGCAGGTGGAGGTATAAGGGTTGGCTGGAAGGAGGGAAGGGAGAGAAGGGAGCGGTGGTAAAGGTGAAAGGTGAAAGAGAGGTTAGGTAGGATAGGAAGTCGTAGTGTAGGTAAGACCGGAGAGTGAGAAAGAGCTAGAGAGGAAACTATAAGGAGAAAGAAAGAATGAAAGGAGTTGAAAGGAAACTGGAAATGAGGAAAGAGAGGAAAGAAGAAGGAATGTTATAATAAGGGGACTGAGGGGAGGGGAGAATGAGGTAAGGGAGAAGATGAGGGAGATATTTAAGGAGATGGGAATAGTAGCAAAAGTTGAGGAAGTGAGAAAAATAGGAAGGGAGAAAGGGACAGAAGAGGGAAGAAGGATTGTGAAAATAAATAAAATGGAAGGAAAAAGGAGATAATGATGAGAAGAAGAGAACCAAGAGAGAAGGGCATAAAGATTGATGATGACCTGACATGGAGGGATAGGAAAATGAGACGGAGATTAGAGGAGATAGCGAGGGAGGAAAGGGGAAGAGGGAAAAACGTATGGGTAAAATACGAGAAAATAAGGATAGATGGAAGGTGATGGAGGTGGAGTGAGGAGGATGACAAACTGAGGGACGAAGAGGATGGAATATGTGGAGAAAGGGGGGAAAGAGGGTGAGGAGGAATAAGGGGGAGAACGGGGGACGGGTGAGTACAGAGGGAAGAGGGATGGAAGGTGATGTTTTGGAACGTAGCAGGAGTGACAAATAAGGATAAAGGATTTTGGGAAGGAATAAAAAAATGGGATGTAGTAACGATGATGGAAACGTGGACGGATAGGAAGGATTGGGAAAGGATAAGGGAGAAATTGCCAAAGGAATTTAGATGGAAGGTACAGCTAGCAATAAGAAAAAATAAAAAGGGAAGAGCAAAGAGGGGCATGCTAATGGGGATAAGGAGGGGGATAGAAGAAGAAGAGGAGGAGGAGGAGGAGGAGCAGGAGGAGCAGGAAGCTTACGCAATTGCTCGAGCGTTAATTAAACGTGGTAAAGCCACGCGTCTAAATTAGCCATCTCCGGCATCCTCGAGCTCTGGTCGAGTCAGCTGTTTCCGGGACAACAAATCTTTTTTAAACGCCTTTTTTAAACGACCGAACATAAAATCGATGTCGGACAGGCTAGGCCTATACAACAATATTGCCATTTGGTGTTGCCTAAGATACAAGAAGCAATTCAGGCCGAAGTGTTAGCTCGGGATAAAATATTAGCTGCCAGAATAATTGCACCAAGTCGTAAATCGTAGTGTTAATGAGTGTCGTGAATGTTAGTTCCGTTAGTTTCTGTGTGAGTGTGGTCGTAGAGTGAAAGGGGTTAACACCGGTATTTCTTATGAAACAGGTCGAGAGCAAACATACATCACACAGATTCAACAAGGACGGACGGTCTGTATGATACTCTAGGGGTGTTCTTTTAAAGAACGTCGGGTCCACGGGTTATACCCCCCCCTTATCCGAAGAAGAAGCTGAAGAGCGGTGAGCTGGGACTTCGAGAGTCACGTCGACAACTTTTCGGCCTGGTAGCTGTTGGGACAAGAGATGGCGTAGTCAAGAGAACCTGAGACAGCAGTCCAGGTTGTGACAAAGGATCGCCAAAGGTGCCCTGGAGCAGCAAAGATGACGTGAAATTTTGGAGATAGACTTGAAGAAGAGCATCACGAACAACTTTTTCCATGGGATTGTCGGGACGACAATTTTGGAAGAGAAGGGACAGTGTTGTGCCCACGCCTTTGGGGAACGTATTGTTCCCACGCTCTTGGGAGAAGACTGTGAAGAAGGCATATAGAGAATGTTTGACAGCTGTTATCGTTGTCAAGGAGTTTGTTTACTAACAACTAGAGAGAGTCGCTCTAGTCCTGTCACGGCGTACGGACGTAAAGCGAATTCGATTATTTTGAGATTGATTAAGATCCGTTTTTCTTGGCTGTAAATAAAGCTTTTCTCGTTTAGTTTATCCCGAGTTATTTCTTTCACGCGCGGGCATAACAATATCTATATATCTATTCAACATATTAATCAATATGAACATGCTAATGGGGATACGGAGAGGGATAGAAGAGGAGGAGGAGGAGGAGCAGGATGAGGAGCAGGAAGGAAGTATAAAATGTGATATTAGGATAGGAAGGAAGAAATGGAGGATAATAGGGATATATGTGAACGGTGACCTGGAAAGAAAGATGGAAGGGATAAAGAAATGGATGGAAGAAAGGAATGAAGGCAGTAGAGCGATTATAGGAGGGGATTTCAACGTGAGAACGGGAGAGGAAGGAGGATGGAGGGAAAACGAGAACTGGAGAGTGGAAGGAGGTAAAAGAAAATCAAAGGATAAGAGGATAAACAAAGAAGGGAAAAGATTGGTGCAGATAATAGAAGAAAGAGGGGGGCGATACTGAATGTAGGAATGAAAGGGGATGAGGAAGGGGAGTTTACATACACGGGGGGAAGAGGAGAGACGGTAATAGATTATATATTGGGAAATGGGGAGGTAATAGAGGAAATAGAAAGAATGAAAGTGGGAGAGGAAATAGAATCGGACCATCATTCTTTAGGGGTTTGGATAAAAGGAGAGGAGGGAGGGAGGGAGGAGGATAGAGAGAGAGAGAGAGAGAGAGAGAGAGAGAGTAGGGGGAAATGGGACGAGGAAGGAAGAGAGGAGTTCAGGAAGGATCTAGGAAGGATACAGTGGGGGAGGGGGGATAGGGGAGGAATTAGAAGCGGTAAATGATAGGATAAGGAGAGTGCTGAAAAACAGGGAAGAAGGGAGGGCGGAGAGGAAAGTGGGTGGAAGGGGGTGGTGGGATGAAGAATGTAGAGGAAAGAAGAGGGAAGTAAGAGGAATACTAAGAAGCTGGAGGGCAGGAAGGGGGGAACGGGAAAGGGTATAGAAAAAAGGACAAAGAATACGAGGAGTTATATGATAGGAAGAAAAGGAAAAGAAGGGAAAGAATGGAAAGAGAAATAGAAGGAATAAGGACAGAAGGGGGTGTGTGGGTGATTGTTAAAAAGGAAAGGAAGAGGAGGAGATCGGGATGGAGGAGTGGAAGGAACATTTTATGGAAATACTGGGAGGGATAGAGAGGAAGGTGAGGATAGGAGAGGGGGAAGAAGGAAGGAGGATGCGGAGCAGGAGATAGGAAGAGAGGAGGTAGAAAGATGGGCGTGGGAGATATGTAGGAGGGTTTTGAGGGGGGAGGGATGGCCGGAAGAGTGGAATGAGGGAGTAGTAGTACCGGTGGTGAAGAAAGGAAGAGAGGAAAAGGTGTCGGAGTTAAGGGGGGGTAACGATTATGACGGCATTGTATAAGGTGTATGCGGCGATAGTGGCGGATAGGCTTAGGGACGAGGTGGAAGGGAAAGAGATACTGTCGAGAAGTCAGGCAGGTTTCAAAAAGGGGATGGGGGCAATGTACCAGGTGTACGCGATAAATTATCTGATAAATAGACAACTGGGAAGGAAAGATAGCAAGTTGACGGCGATTTTCGTGGACCTGAAAGCGGCATTTGATTCGGTGGACAGGGGAAAGGTGTTGATAAAGGTGATGACTGGAGGGATATTTAGAAGGAAACGGGTTAGAATTGAATATTGAGAAAACAAAGGTAATGAGATTTAGGAGGGGAGGTGGTAGAAGGGTGAAAAGGGAATGGAGGTGGAAGGGCTAGAGGTTAGAGGAAGTGAAAGAATATAGATATTTAGGATATATGATACAAAGCAATGGAGGACAGGAGGCACAGATTAAGGAGAGGGTCAGGAAGGCAGCGGTGGTGATGAGGGAAGTATGGGGTATAGGGAAGAGGATATGGCGAAAGGATTGAAGAAGAAGGATTTGGCTTTTCGACAAGTTAGTATGGACGGTGATGGGGTACGGAGCGGTAATATGGAGATGGAAAGAGAGGAAGGAAATTTAGACAAAAACACTTGGCGTGCCCTTGTATATATAAAAATAACGTTAATATTATTACTAGAAGATTACTAGAAGATTGAAATGTACAATTTATTAGGACTTTTGTTCTGATGCATCCTGAGCACGTATACAAGGGCACGCCAAGTGTTTTTGTCTAAATCTTAATTTTAGTTTTCATTTATTTTATTATGTTTATTATGTTTATTATTCTGTTTATTTCATTTTTGTTATTTATTATTTGATTGTTTATCAATTTTTTTAATTATTTTATATTTTTAATTTTAATTTTTGCATTTTTTAAGTTTTAGTCAGTAGATACTTTTTGTACTGTCAATAAATATGACTTTCTTAAGATTAAATTCTTTGTATAATATAATAATTTCTTTATTCTTGGTTATAAAACGCAAATGTTTTAATTCTAGAAACTTTTTACTCTATTAGTTTTTTTTTGCTTCATCGTTTGTTATGTTTTATATAACATACTTTTGCATTGCCAATCGGCGCAATTTTTTTATTTCATTATTTTTGTTATAAGGTATTAAGAAGTAACATTTTTTTTGTACAAACGTATTAATAATTTTCTCTGAACATTCTTTTTATACAAGGATACAGTTTTTGGCAGGTTAAAATATAACATTTCATAATATTCTATAATATAGTTATCTTTGTCTTTATTTTTTGTAACGTCTTTTTGGAATTTGTTTTTAGAAATTAGTCCTTTACGGGATTTTCTATATAGAACGGTTAATTATATATCCGAGAACTATTATCTTCGTCTTTATTTCTTTGTATTAAATATTTTGTATTAAATAATATTTGTATTAAATAATATTAAAAACAATTTTTAAAAAATCAGTATTTTTTATACGGATTTTTATACGGAACAAACGCTGGGACTCGTGTACTAGGCGCCTTCTTTTACTTTCTACAAATACTTGTATAATGACCATTATCAATACTTGATCCATGATGAAATATGACATTCATACCTTTATAAAATTGGCCAACTATTAATACTTTAGTTGTTGGGACAGCGCATATATTAATTGTAGGTATTTGCATCAATTTAGCACTCTATAATGAAAATAATATTATACGTATAACAATTATTTTTTGTGTCAATATTAATTCATTTTTAAATAACATATCGTTTCCTGCACATTGTTCACATGATCCATTAAGCGATTGATACCAATGTGAGAACGTAACATTAATCATATCTTGAAGCTTATGACTTTTCTTTTCCAAATCAGGAATGGAATGCATGTGAGGAAACAGAAGTCAGCATCTAAGGTTAAGAGAAATAGAGATAAGAAGCGATGTAGAAATAAGGTAGTTCTAAGTTAGTGTTAAGTTAGGATAAGGGGGGGTGTGTGGGTGTGAGAGGGAGCGAGTGAGCGGACTAGAAATAAAATTAGGAGTAAGGAGGAGAGATTGGAGTTTGTAACCCGATGAGGGAAGCAATAAAGCATACATATATACTAAAAAACCATTACGATTTTCACACTATGATATAGGACTTTTTTATTCCTCTCACTTAGCTCTATGTCCCTATGGAGCCCGTGTCCCAAAGTTCTGAGATACCCTTGTATATCGTATACATCATATACAAGGTGGTTGATTATAAGTTGCCAACCCGAAGGTGAAGGTAGTTTGGGTTAAGATAAACATAAAAGTCCCGTACCGCTTTGCGAGATTCGCAATAATTATCGAGTTATTAATGACAGAAATCTGAGGAATGGGAGCGCGCCGACATAGATAATTGGAGAAGCGTTGCAGCTGCTTCCCCACAAAGACATCAACGTTATATCCACATCGAATCTACGTAATTTACGTGGACTATGTGGATGGACATTTATCCACGAAATATCGACGTGGATGTAACGTTCTTTTGTTATCGATAAATCGAAGCATTTCATCCTCGAAATATCAATATAGATTCTACGTAGACATTTCGAAATATTCTTGTGAAAACATACGTCGAAATAAAGAAAGAAGTTCTATTTTTGTAAGTAAACGCAGAATTTGGAGTTATTTATTAAAGGAAACGGTTTTATAAATGTAATATGTAATAAATATAGTATGTAGAGATATAGTCTAAATTGTATAGCCTCATTCAGTCAATGATGAGAAGTGTGACCCAGATAATAAGTTTTTATTTTATTAATAACTGAAAACTGTGCATAGTTATTTCTAATATGTATAAGACTTTTTTGTCCAGAATGATATAATCTATAAGTATGTGATTGCTCTGGAACTTTAAAAACCCTATATAAGATTAATCAATCAAGGCATATTGTAAATCGTAATGTCACTTTTGAGAGGTACTAAAATGTACGAATATTTGGATCTCCATATATATTATAGATAAGATAATTTTGTATTGTAAAAAACAATATTATTCTATAGAAGAAAGAAACAGTGATATAGATTATAATAATTATAGAATAAAACAATATTAAAATAATTTTATATTTATTATATTTGATTTATATGTTACATAGTTTTCTTTACACACAAATCTTTTCCTCAAGGAGAAGGGGACGCGGCACTTGGGTGTGGGGTTCGATAACGAGCCCTGGGGCCAGGGTGTCGGGGAGGGAATGTTGGCGCAGTTCCCCTGACTCCCCCCATCTCGGTCCGACTGGTAGACACCCCGCAGGGGTTTTAGTGAGTAAGAGTCTCACATAACCCTCTGCCCCTCCCAGGAGGTGGAGGGTACCCATGATGGGTTTCCCCTGCGTTATCAAAAAAAAAAAAAAAGTTTTCCTTACACACATATTCAATTCGATACTATGCTAAAACAATAGTAAGTTACTGTACTAAAACAGTATTTCAGAATGAGGCATTGGAAAACAGACGTTTTTTGATATAATTGTATTATCTTCCGCATTCTTTTCAGGGAAGGGTAATAATACAATTTTCCTTTTAACATCATCTAAGCACCATCTGTGTAAAAGTCCAAGAGTGCTAACTATATATATGTTTATAAGATTTGATGAGAATGGATACGAAAAGAGATTAGATTTTTCTTCAAATTTTCTGCCAATCATTTATAATATTTTATAATATTTTGAAACTGAGAGTGAATATCAAAACTCAGCCTGAGACGACAATGCAGTTTATATGCTTTATTTAGAATAGAAATTGACTAATAAGCAAATAATTAATAAAAACAAAAGTATTACTGTATTATTGCAATCTCTTCGCAATACTATGATACATTTTGTTATTGTTATCGACAGCAGTGCAGTGATGGAAAATCGATATATCGAATTCTATCGAGAATCTTCTGTTAGAAGTACTTTAGTTTTCTTTTAAATCACGTATAAAATCTGTTGGAAGTATTGTTAAGCTACGGAATTTTGCTTTTCATTTCAATTGTTACTATTAGCAATAGTATTTGTTTCTATCATTTTCATATCGTATTTGTTTATATCTATGAGTATGCAAATATATGCGGATAAGCCGGTAAGTTGATAAAGAGGAATAATTAGGTTAAGTTCATCCTGAATGCTTTTGTGCTGATAGTCATTTTGTTTTTATTGTTTATTGCATATACTCTTTATTGCATATACTTTATTGCATATACTCAATCAGAATATCACGTCGAATCCACATGATTATTTTCTCTGGGTAAAGGAAAATCGGATAATGTTTTCAGTACAAAAGTGTCCAAGAGAAACTTAGCTTGAGAGAGAGAGAGAGAGAGCGAGGGAGCGAGGGAGCGAGGGAGAGAGGGAGAGAGGGAGAGAGAGAGAGAGGGAGAGAGAGAGAGAGAGAGAGAGAGAGAGGGAGAGAGGGAGAGAGAGAGAGGGGGAGAAAGAGAGAGAGGGGAGAGAGAGAGAGAGAGAGAGAGAGAGAGAGACAGAAGAGAAGAATAATTCTATTTTATTGCAGTATGCTGTACTTGAATTACCTATAGAAAATGAATTGGAGTCAACTGTTTATGCAGTGCCAGCATGTACTGCGTGGCTGGAGAATATAACTATAAAAGTGTCTGCAAAAGATGGCAAATAAGTTACATTTGCAGCTCTATGCAAATAGCCTCCACACGAATTAAAACTAAGCGACCATTTAGAAAAAAGAAAGAAAACAACTGTGAATTGGATTACATATGAAAATGTTAAAATTTTGAAGTTTTGTAGTAAGTATTATATTTTGTGTATATATCAGAGTTTTGTGCTATTATTTTTATAAGTAATCTGTTGGCTTTTGCTTTCTCCTTTTCATTATTTTTTTTTATAATACATAAGGGACATGTCTTTTAATACGTCAAATTCATTTGCAACACTAATGTTCTTTTATTTCTATCTTTTCTAATCTATCTAAGCTATCATGTTTTTCTGCTTCTTGTCCTAATTGCATGTTAGAATCTATAAGACAAGCTAAAGAAGAAAAAGCTTTAAATATCTCGGATCTGTCACAGTCTGACAAGGATGGAAACATTAAGCGCCAACGAATTGTAACTAGAAGATACAGTCCTCCTTTGACTGTAACATCAATGAGTCGAAGAAAAAGTACTATATATTCTTCTGATTCAGACAGTAATATTGAGTTATGAGATATGAGACATGATATTGAGTTACAAGCACCAATTGTAAAAAGCTTAAAGATAAATGGTTAATTCTTTTATTATATTATATATTATATTATATACTATATTATATTATATATATATTATATACTTAATTTTATTTTCATTTATTACATATATGTAGTATATAAAACTTTTTGTTTTTCTGATTTTTTAATTTTCTTTGACATTTCAGCAAATAAGGAAAAGACATCACTATTTTCACATCCTGATGATACTTGCAACAATAATTATACAAATCAAGCACAAAGTAAGATGCTTATGTACTTGTTAAACATATTAAAACAGTAGTCATTCTGACTTTACATGTTAATTTTCTTTTTTTCAGTATTGTTACTTGTAATAGTTTGCATTTTTTAAAAATTTTGTTTGTTTAGGTTATATAATTTTCTTTTTTAACTATTTCATTTATGTTAATATTTTTTTTACAGATTCATCTATTGATGAAAGTATTAATGAAAATATAAACCCTAATCTTTCAAAGAAAAATAAGTGTAACGTTCTAAAAGATTTACAAACAAACAGGTAAGACAACATAGTAAGAGAATATGACAATAGTGACGATCGAGGTTTCTATAAAATAACACAAGGTACGATTATTTTTAATTGCTATAATATACATAGAAACAATTATTAAAAAACTATTTTGCGGAAAGCTTATTGTAGGATTACATTTAAAAAATTCGAGGTAATTTTCACTTGATCTTGGCGACGCAACCCAAGGTCAAACTGATAAAGCTAATAAATAGTTTTAAGTCTTACAACTTTTATCTAAAACATTTTTCTTATAAAACTTATATTTATTATTTATTATTATTTTTTTTATTTCTTTTAATTTTTTTAATTTTTTTTATTTTTTATTTATTTTTTTAATTTTTTTTAATTTTTAAATTTATTTTTTTTATTTTTTTTATATTTTTTATATATGACACAGATCACATCACGTCTGGCCACAAGCAATAGAACTGATCGGATCATCCGTGGCAGTTGCAACAGCGGCCGAGCTGCACCGTGCGTGACGCGCTCGGTCCTAAAACAAGCTGTATCTTGAAAACTAAAAGTCTGCCCATTTTGATCTTGGAATCATTTTAAAGGGCAAGAATTCTACTTTTTTTAAAAATATTTTCGAAGAAAATCAAAGTTGTCTGAATTGGAGAAAAAACAATTTCTTTCTTATCCTTCAAAAATTTTAAATAAATTTTGACTTAAAAACAAGACGGATTTCATAGGATTAAAGGGCGCAAAAAGACTTTTAGAAATCACTCCTTGTTTTTGAAAATCGGAATAGTCTACTGGAACTTACTGGCGTTTGAAGTTGGATACAACGGCCTAAATGCTAAAACTTCAAGTCTCTGTTACTAGACAACCCGTTGGTCGTGAGTCAAACAATTTGGCCAAAAATCTTAGTTGTGATAGGACTACAATTTGTGCAAATTTCAGCATAATCGTACGACTTTGAAAATTTGGGTGTATCACTTCATATGGAATGCCCCATATTTGTATATTAATAGTCTATGTTTTATTTAATATGTATGCATTTAATATGTATGCAACTTGTGTTTCTTTTTCTTTTGAAAAAATGTATACTTATGTTATAACAATATACAACATGTATAAATATATTATGTTGTAACGATATATAATATAATATTTGATGGAAAAAAAGATACCAAATAAATATCATGTACTTTCTTATATTGTTTACATTTTTTATATACAACTTTGCAATATTATGAAACGATTACATGTAAATACTATGTGGATATTATGCAGATATGGCGAAATTTTTATGTGGAGTCCACGTCACATCGATGATCGAATCCATGTGGATTTGACTACCGTTTATAAGAAGATATCTACCCGATTATCCACATGGATTCCACGTAGATCATCAATGTGGAATTCACGTGGATTTCACGTGCTGTCTTTGTCGGGTTAGGCCGTAGCGCGGCCCAGTTGATCCAGAAACTGTTGCCGGTGCGCGGCGAGGGAAAGACAATGCGCTGCTATTCGTTGTTTTATCTCGCCGGACTTACGTCTCGCCGCACGCCGCCAACAGTTGCTAGGTCGAGTGGGCCGTGCTGTGGACTGAGTAGCTGCAACGCTTCTCCAATCATCTATGTCGGCGCGCTCCCATTCCTCAGATTTCTGTCATTAATAACTCGATAATTATTGCGAATCTCGAAAAACGGTATAGGGCTTTTATGTTTATCTTAACCCAATCTACCTACACATTTCGGGTTGGCAACTTATAATCAACCATCCTGTATATATATATCTTCATCCGATATAATAACCGCGTAAAGTTTGGCGTTTTCGACGCCCATCGCGGCCTATAGACGCTTCGCGGCAAGCTGTGTGCGTGGGGACTAAGCGGTAACGCGGCTCGCGCTGACCGTCGCGCGGTGCCAAAGCGCCAAGACGCCATCATCTACGCGTAGCGCGCGCTTGTAGAGTGCAAGGGTGAGCGAATAAGAGAGTGAAGACGAATTCAACGACCTATATTTTTATATGCTTATTGTGAAAATGACGGCCGCTATGATTTTTTGAAAATAACTTACGAAAGGTGCTGTTTGAATAATATGTCCAGACCGATATTTCGTGAACCAGCGAAGCTGGAAGAAAAATAAAAAAAATTCTTCAATGGCCTTACTTCGAGATGATTTTCCGCGCGGTGGAACCGTACCTTTCCGTACCGGTCTTCAAGGGCGGGAGCGCCGTTCAAATTTTTTAAACAGAAACCCTCTACGAAAATAACACCAGTTAATGGGGCTCAAAATAACGAATCCTACGACCTATATTTTTATATTGCTTATTGCGAAAATGACGGCTGCTATGATTTTTGAAAATAACTTACGAAGGGTGCTGGTCGAACAATCTGTCCAGACCAATATTTTGTGAACTAGCAAAGCTAGAAGAAAAATCAAAAAAGATTCTTCAATGGCCTTACATCAAGATAATTTTCCACGCGGTGGAATCGTACCTTTCCGTACTGGACTTCGAGGGGGGGAGGGACGCTCAATTTTTTAAACAGAACCTCTCTACGAAAAGAACACCAGTTGATAGGGCTCAAAAAGACGAATTCAACGGTCTATATTTTTATATGCTTATTGTGAAAATGACGGCTGCTATGATTTTTGAAAATAATTTAGGAAGAGTGCTGTTCGAACCATCTGTTCAGGCCGATATTTCGTAAACTAGCAAAGCTAGAAGAAAATTTAAAAAAGTTTCTTCAATGGCCTTACTTCGAGATGATTTTCCGCACGGAGGAACCGTACCTTTCCGTACCGGACTTCGAAAGGGGGAGAAGCGCTCAAATTTTTTAAACAGAAACCCTCTACGAAAATAACACCAGTTGATAAGGCTCGAGAGGACGAATGCAACGATTTATACTTTTATATGTTTATTGTGAAAATGACGGCCGCTATGATTATTTGAAAATAACTTACGAAGAGTGCTGTTCAAATAATCTGTCTAGACCGATATTTCGTGAACTAGCAAAGCTAGAAGAAAAATCAAAAAAAGTTCTTCAATGGCCTTACTTCGAGATGATTTTCCGCGCGATGAAACCGTACCTTTTCATATCGGACTTCGAGGGGAGAGGAGCGCTCAAAATTTTTAAATGGGAACCCTCTACGAAAATTACATTAATCAATAGGACTCCAGACAACGAATCCTAATACCTCTTCGTGACTCTTCCGAGCATCATTACACTTTAAACGATTTTATAATCTTATAGCATTACTGCGCCATGCAGTCGTTGCGCTATGCAGTAATGCTATAAGATTTTAAAATCGTTTAAAGTGTAATGATGCTCGGAAGAGTCACGAAGAGGTATTAGGATTCGTTGTCTGGAGTCCTATTGATTAATGTAATTTTCGTAGAGGGTTCCCATTTAAAAATTTTGAGCACTCCTCTCTCCTCGAAGTCCGATACGAAAAGGTACGGTTTTACCGCGCGGAAAATCATCTTGAAGTAAGGCCATTGAAGAACTTTTTTTTATTTTTCTTCTAGCTTTGCTGGTTCACGAAATATCGGTCTGGACAGATTGTTCTAACAGCACGATTCGTAAGTTATTTTCAAAAAATCACAGCGGCCGTCATTTGCACAATAAATATCTAAAAATACAGGTCGTTGAATTCGTCTTTTCGAGCCCTATCAACTGGTGTTATTTTCGTAGAGGATTCTGTTTAAAAAATTTGAGCGCTTCTTCCCCCTCGAAGTCCGGTACGGAAAGGTACGGTTCCACTGTGCGGAAAATCATCTCGAAGTAAGGCTATTGAAGAACTTTACTCGGCTTTTCTTCCAGCTTCGCTAGTTCACGAAATACCGGTCTGGACAGATTATTCGAACAGCACCCTTCGTAAGTTATATTAAAAAAATCATAGCGGTCGTCATTTTCACAATAAGCAAATAAAAATATAGGTCGTAGGATTCGTCCTTTCGAGCCCTATCAACTGGTGTTATTTTCGTAGAGGATTTCTATTTAAAAAATTTGAGCGCCCCTCCCTGCCTTGAAGTTCGATACGAAAAGGTATGGTTCCACCGCTCGGAAAATCATCTCGAAGTAAGATCATTGAAGAACCTTTCTTGATTTTTCTTTTGGCTTTGCTAGTTCACGAAATATCGGCTTGGACAGATTAAATCGAAAAACCTATATATATACAGGGTGTTTGATAGCTGATCATGCAGACGAAAGATCGAGATAGATTGGGTGTAGCCGAGAAGAAAAGTCATGTACCATAATGTCAAATTGGCAATAGTTACCGAGTTATTAATTAAAATATGTGAGCCAACGAGCGCGTAGAGAGCGGAGGGCGGCCGCAGTAAGCACGTAGACATTTGATACAGGCGGAGTCAGTGAGTAGCGCAAGCGCGCGCGGTGAGGGGCAATGTAAACGACAAGAGGCGATCGCGCGCGACGAGAAGTGAGCGAGCTTTTTCTTTATAGCTATTTCCTTATAGCTCGCTCGCTCCTCGTCATTCGCGCTCGCTCGCTCCTCGTCGTTCGCGCTCGCTCGCTCTTCGTCGCGCTCGCTCGCCTCTTGTCGCTTGCGCTCGCTCGCTCCTCGTCGTTCGCACTCGCTCGCTCCTCGTCGCGCGCGTTCGCCACTTGTTGTTTACGTTGCCCTCACCGCGCGCGCTCGCCTACTGTTACTCGCTGACTCCGTCTGTATCAAATGTCTACGTGCTTACTGCGGCCGCCCTCCGCTCTCTACGCGCTCGTTGGCTCACATGTTTGAATTAATAACTCGGTAACTATTGCCAATTTGACATTATGGTACATGACTTTTCTTCTCGGCTACACCCAATCTATCTCCAACTTTCGTCTGCATGATCAGCTATCAAACACCTTGTATATATCACGTTCTCTCTCTTTCACTGTCCCTCACTCACTTTCTCTCACACACACACACTCACACACACACACACACACACACACTCTCTCTCTCTCACTCTCTCTCCCTCTCTTTCTCTAGTAACGCGAAAATTTCCCGAAAAATGGCGGAGACAAGGTTGGTATCAACGAAAACTTCTAGACGACATAGTTTTAATTCCTAAAGGTTAGTAATATTGTTTAAGTGGTAAGCTATTAGTTTGCGCAAACTTTTTGACAGATGTACGCACGTGTGTCAACTTTTACGTATCGTCAAATTATAAAATGTAAAATACTTTATAATATTAAATAAAAATGACATAAGTGAAAACATAAAGTGCATATAATAAAATAAATGAGACGAATGAGAACATAAAGTCAATAAAGTAAAAAACATAATAAATAAATAAATAAACATATACATATTATATATATATATGTGTGTGTGTGTGTGTACATGCATATATATGTATATGTGTAACTAGATAAATAATTAAGTGTAAATAAATAATTTAAATTTTTCAGTGCTTTGGCATGGTTCAGTAAATTATCGGTCATGGTTGTGACTTAGTTCTTCGCATTGGCATAAATTTGCCACTATTGCAATTAAGAAATACATATCAGATAAGTAATTAATATTCACATAAAATAAAAGATTAAGTATCCATGTATAATCAGTAATGATAGATGTTGAACCGATTCTTTCTTTCGATTAATTTTTTGTTTCAGCTTCCCAGCTATTCAAGTTCTTGCAGAATATTAATAGTTGAAGGCCACTTTCCTGTAAAGTAAGATTACCAAAGTCTAAGGTTACTGTGTCCTTGAATGCGTCCCAGTAAGCAAAGTTGAATCACATCCTAACGTCAAATATCAGAGTAAGATGTGTTACTAGCAGTGTAATGACAGATTAATGCATCAAACTAAGAATAGGTTAGTAACATTGATGTTTACTGTCATATCATCAATGCTTTCGACAGCTGTATTCGAAATTTTGTTATCACTATCATGTAGCGTACTGACTGATATATTTTTCTTATCTTTTAGGAAACAGGATGTTTTGCCTATGTTTGCCTCTGCAAATAAGGTTATTGTGATTTACGGCCAAGAATGATGAACTTTTTCCCAAAAATTGAGGATCGGTCCTTAAAGAAGACAACTACTAAAATTAGTAAAATGAAAAATAAAAATCATATGAATGGAAGATGCAAGAGTCACGAGAAGTCAAGGATCACAAAGAAAATAGAAAGTAAGAACATGTTATGTTATATGTTTATTTCTTCTTTTCCTATTAATTTTGATAATTCATACAAAATTAATAATAAATCTAAATCTGTGCTTTCATCAATTTTGGCCCAAATATCTTGTACTATTTCTTCTTTTCTTTTCAAGGATGAATTAAAATCGGATCTTGTCCAAAATGTTGGGTTCCTCATCATGTTATGAACGCTTCTTTGATGTTGTGTTAAATTTTCTCTAATACATAATATTAAATTGTAAGAATGCTAAAAATATTCTGGCAATAAATGCAATAGAGTGCTTAATAATATACCTAAAAATGTAATGATTGTAGAATGTTTATGAAGACTTTCCTTCAGTTCTCTATTATGTTGCTCACTTATATTGTTTGTTTTATGTAATTGTTTATATACGCAGAACGAATTGGGTTTAAAATTGTTCAACCATGTTTCCTTGTAGTAATTACAAAAATTCACCCAAATATGTATGTATTTATCAAAAATAATTTTGTTAATTACATAAAAACCTTCTTCTATCAGTGATTCTGGCAACAATGCTAACGATATTAATAGTTTTGTTGCATTCCATCCTATTTCTTGTTTATTGCCTTTTAAAATTTTATGTTTCCTCGCATTATGTATTAATGCCTGTAAAGAGAAAACAATATAAGGAAAATTAAAGTGCATTTCATGTCTCTTATTATGTGCATTTTTATCTTTTATTACCTGGCTGTAGTGAAAAAAGCAGCCAATAACTTTTGCATTAGGGAATGCTGTCTTGAGTGCATTTTGCTCCGCTCTTTCAAGATCCGATAATATATAGTTTGGTTTAATATCTATAATATTAAAAATTTTTTTTAAAACATCTAAATAATTCGGTCTAAATGTCGGTGGTGCGACCTTCCATTATTGCATATACAATAGGGTATGTCTGAAATTTGAGAAAAAAATTTAAGTTGTTCATATATTTATATTGAGTGTCTTTTGCAATAATATAAACTAATTATTATTTAATGCATATATTTTTGAATTCTTTTACTTACTCTGTCATTATTTCTAATAACTAATAATCCATAATTGACTATTATTATTGTGCAATTGAGGCACCGTTGCGAAGGTATCGTCCACAAAAATAGTTAATTCATTTGTTAACTTTTTTTATACTTTTTATTATAAATTTGTCAATAAAAATGACAGCCTTAACGTCATTATTTTTAATAACTGTTTCTACATGAAACGAATGTGTTTCATTTATTTTTAATAGATCTTTCCATTTTTCATTTTTCAAACTGATACTCAGGTCTGTTAAATTTTGTGGAGTCTGTCCAAATCCTTTCTTCTTTTTCGCGCGTTCAATAGATCTTTCGACATTTCTAATATTAGTAAATTGGAGCAAACTATCGTACCTAAACGTTAATTCAAAAATTATCAATTAAAAATTGTATCTAATTTTCCTTTTAATTTTAAACATCTTAAGTATAATTTTCATCTTAAGCTTAATGTTTTCTGTTTATCGTTTTGTACTCACTTTGAAATAATTGTGTTTCTTATTAATCTTGTAGATTTAAACTGACTTGATGTTTCTATTTCTTTTCTAATGTCTGATAATTTAAAATCTGGTTTGTTATGATTATGACTTCCCTTTATCGTAACGTAATCACCGTTTTCTATTTTTAAACGTGCTGTACACCTGAAGTTTCTATTTTTTTGAAAACTGCATTCATAATATCTGTAATAAAAATATTCATAAATACAAAAACATCAAATTCAACCTAGTGAGTTTCTATGCTGATTAATTAAATAATTATTTAATTTTTACAGAACAAGTATAATAAAAAAGAAGATGTACCCAAATAGCAAATCCACGTCATTTAGATGCCAAATAACTTGGATCTGTTATCTGGTTAGTATATAGTTAAAGAAGTATTAAACATTGGAGTAAAAAAGTTATTAAATTATTTCATTGAGAAAATACTATATAACACAGCATTTTTTGCAATTAACAGTCATAAAAATTAATAATGTTACTCCAAAATATTTCGTTACCTTTTGTCTTCGTAAGATTTATTAAAATAGAAATGATATCCATGATGAATCAATTTTGGCTGTTGCATCCTTATATTATTATTGCACTTATTTGGATGTGACATCTCGGTGAAATACAGAAAATATGCAAAATAATATTATTTTGCATATTTAATGAATTATAGAACAGCCAAAATTGATTCATCATGGATATCATTTCTATTTTAATAAATCTTACGAAGACAAAAGGTAACGAAATATTTTGGAGTAACATTATTAATTTTTATGACTGTTAATTGCAAAAAATGCTGTGTTATATAGTATTTTCTCAATGAAATAATTTAATAACTTTTTTACTCCAATGTTTAATACTTCTTTAACTATATACTAACCAGATAACAGACCCAAGTTATTTGGCATCTAAATGACGTGGATTTGCTATTTGGGTACATCTTCTTTTTTATTATACTTGTTCTGTAAAAATTAAATAATTATTTAATTAATCAGCATAGAAACTCACTAGGTTGAATTTGATGTTTTTGTATTTATGAATATTTTTATTACAGATATTATGAATGCAGTTTTCAAAAAAATAGAAACTTCAGGTGTACAGCACGTTTAAAAATAGAAAACGGTGATTACGTTACGATAAAGGGAAGTCATAATCATAATAAACCAGATTTTAAATTATCAGACATTAGAAAAGAAATAGAAACATCAAGTCAGTTTAAATCTACAAGATTAATAAGAAACACAATTATTTCAAAGTGAGTACAAAACGATAAACAGAAAACATTAAGCTTAAGATGAAAATTATACTTAAGATGTTTAAAATTAAAAGGAAAATTAGATACAATTTTTAATTGATAATTTTTGAATTAACGTTTAGGTACGATAGTTTGCTCCAATTTACTAATATTAGAAATGTCGAAAGATCTATTGAACGCGCGAAAAAGAAGAAAGGATTTGGACAGACTCCACAAAATTTAACAGACCTGAGTATCAGTTTGAAAAATGAAAAATGGAAAGATCTATTAAAAATAAATGAAACACATTCGTTTCATGTAGAAACAGTTATTAAAAATAATGACGTTAAGGCTGTCATTTTTATTGACAAATTTATAATAAAAAGTATAAAAAAAGTTAACAAATGAATTAACTATTTTTGTGGACGATACCTTCGCAACGGTGCCTCAATTGCACAATAATAATAGTCAATTATGGATTATTAGTTATTAGAAATAATGACAGAGTAAGTAAAAGAATTCAAAAATATATGCATTAAATAATAATTAGTTTATATTATTGCAAAAGACACTCAATATAAATATATGAACAACTTAAATTTTTTTCTCAAATTTCAGACATACCCTATTGTATATGCAATAATGGAAGGTCGCACCACCGACATTTAGACCGAATTATTTAGATGTTTTAAAAAAAATTTTTAATATTATAGATATTAAACCAAACTATATATTATCGGATCTTGAAAGAGCGGAGCAAAATGCACTCAAGACAGCATTCCCTAATGCAAAAGTTATTGGCTGCTTTTTTCACTACAGCCAGGTAATAAAAGATAAAAATGCACATAATAAGAGACATGAAATGCACTTTAATTTTCCTTATATTGTTTTCTCTTTACAGGCATTAATACATAATGCGAGGAAACATAAAATTTTAAAAGGCAATAAACAAGAAATAGGATGGAATGCAACAAAACTATTAATATCGTTAGCATTGTTGCCAGAATCACTGATAGAAGAAGGTTTTTATGTAATTAACAAAATTATTTTTGATAAATACATACATATTTGGGTGAATTTTTGTAATTACTACAAGGAAACATGGTTGAACAATTTTAAACCCAATTCGTTCTGCGTATATAAACAATTACATAAAACAAACAATATAAGTGAGCAACATAATAGAGAACTGAAGGAAAGTCTTCATAAACATTCTACAATCATTACATTTTTAGGTATATTATTAAGCACTCTATTGCATTTATTGCCAGAATATTTTTAGCATTCTTACAATTTAATATTATGTATTAGAGAAAATTTAACACAACATCAAAGAAGCGTTCATAACATGATGAGGAACCCAACATTTTGGACAAGATCCGATTTTAATTCATCCTTGAAAAGAAAAGAAGAAATAGTACAAGATATTTGGGCCAAAATTGATGAAAGCACAGATTTAGATTTATTATTAATTTTGTATGAATTATCAAAATTAATAGGAAAAGAAGAAATAAACATATAACATAACATGTTCTTACTTTCTATTTTCTTTGTGATCCTTGACTTCTCGTGACTCTTGCATCTTCCATTCATATGATTTTTATTTTTCATTTTACTAATTTTAGTAGTTGTCTTCTTTAAGGACCGATCCTCAATTTTTGGGAAAAAGTTCATCATTCTTGGCCGTAAATCACAATAACCTTATTTGCAGAGGCAAACATAGGCAAAACATCCTATTTCCTAAAAGATAAGAAAAATATATCAGTCAGTACGCTACATGATAGTGATAACAAAATTTCGAATACAGCTGTCGAAAGCATTGATGATATGACAGTAAACATCAATGTTACTAACCTATTCTTAGTTTGATGCATTAATCTGTCATTACACTGCTAGTAACACATCTTACTCTGATATTTGACGTTAGGATGTGATTCAACTTTGCTTACTGGGACGCATTCAAGGACACAGTAACCTTAGACTTTGGTAATCTTACTTTACAGGAAAGTGGCCTTCAACTATTAATATTCTGCAAGAACTTGAATAGCTGGGAAGCTGAAACAAAAAATTAATCGAAAGAAAGAATCGGTTTCAACATCTATCATTACTGATTATACATGGATACTTAATCTTTTATTTTATGTGAATATTAATTACTTATCTGATATGTATTTCTTAATTGCAATAGTGGCAAATTTATGCCAATGCGAAGAACTAAGTCACAACCATGACCGATAATTTACTGCCCACATAGCACCGCAATATTGCAGGAATATTACAGAAATGTTGCAGGAATATTACTAAAATATTGCATAAATATGACAACAATATTGCAGAAATATTTAAGCCTAGGCATAAGTCTCGCAGAAATATTGCGAGGATATTGTTATGATGTTGTAGGAATATTGTCACAATATCACAGGACTATTGCTATAATGTTGTTGAAATATCGTAAGAAATAAACCAATCACAGTCGATTATGACAAAAATAATTAACTGTGGTTGGTCCATTTCTTACGTTCACGCTTTCTTCTTATTGCTTACGGCCATTGTAGACCACGCTTTAGAAACACTGCGTTAAGTAAAAAAATGTTTCAGACAAAAGTTGTTTGACTTGAAGAGGGATATAAGACAGCGATAGCATTTTGTTAAATAGATGGTGCCACTTTCAAGATATTTCACTGACCATCAATTTTTATAAATGAAAATCCCAACTTTTTAATTATATCTTCTTTTTCTACCAATTAATTTGAACAACTTTTGTCTGAAACATTTTTTATTTGCCTTAATATTTTTTGAGATATTTAAGGAAAACTTGGTGACTCTTCCAACATTTATCTTGTAACGATACGCTGATCGTTACTGATCCGGCCACGCGAAATACATGTCCGACCCCGGGTCATGCACCCTGCGCCGGATACAAGCGAGCAGACGGAGTAGCAAGCGAGCGAAAAGAACCGCGAGCGAGCGGGAAAACAAGGAGCGAGCGAGCACGCGGCGCGCGCGTGGAGGCAAGGACCGCCTCGGCGCGCACGGCATGCGGCAGTCATGTGTATTCCATGCCACGGAATACGGGAGGGGAACGATCCGGAATCGTACGGGCGGCCGATATAAGGCGCCGTGCGACTCGCTAGAGACACCTTTTCCTTCCGACGTCTCGTCGCAGATAGACGAGTCGTCGCCCAGCCGAGAGTTCTCCGGCAGAATAGCGAGTGTACTCGTGATTTCCCAGGGCGAGAGTCCTCGCTGCTCCTGACAC